>NC_081417.1:160093075-160304976 GCF_949786415.1 Peromyscus eremicus
CACACACCCAGCATCACCCTGATATGTCCAGGAATATACCCAAGAAAGCAAGTAGGCAAGGATAGAAGGCTTGTACACAGTAAGTCTTCATAACACACCCAGAAGGATGCTTGCGTGGGTATAAATATATCACTCATAGGGTAAAGTCTAAAATCCTGAAGTTCAGCAGCTAGGTCAAGTGTACAGGATCACTGAGTCATTTATAAAGAGTCTACCTGCTTGAAATAGAGTCCAGTGACAATGTATGTGAGTACCTATGAAGAAACCCCACACAATAATGTGTGTGTGTGTGTGTGTGTGTGTGTGTGTGTGTGTGTGTGTGTAAGAAATGATCAGGGGTCTATCAGTTAACTCAGTAGTTAGAGAGAGACAGACAGAAGACAGAGACAGAGACAGAGACAGAGACAGAAGCAGACAGAGAGAGACAAATACAGAGAGACAGAAAAGAGAGCCTTGTTGCCAAACCTGAGGACATGAACTTGATTCCTGGGAACCCCCATGAAAGAAGGAGAGAATCAACTCCCACAAGTTTTCCTCTGACCACCAGAACCATGATGTGGCATGTGTGACCCTCCCTTCATAAATATAATACACTTTTTAAAAATGTGCCTCTTTGGAAGATCTCCCCCAGGGGCCTTTCTCACCTTATCCCAATTCCTGTGCCTTTAGTTTCAGTACTAAAATCAGCAGTATAACTCTTACACATTTATTTTGTCTTTATAAATCCATTTAGCTATTCAAAGCATGTTTTATATAAAGTTTAGAGTCAGCATGCTTATCTCTATGAGATAGGTAGATGGAGTTTCTGTGCAATTGCAGATCAACTTTGAAAAAAAGTTGCTACTTGAACACTGAGTCTTCAAATCCATGAACACAGTGTATCCAGTCCATGAACAATGTATCCAGTCCATGAACATGGTACATCCAGTCCATGAACACAGTGTATCCAGTCCATGAACATGGTATATCCAGTCCATGAACATGGTACATCCAGTCCATGAACACAGTGTATCCAGTCCATGAACATGGTACATCCAGTCCATGAACACAGTGTATCCAGTCCATGAACATGGTGCATCCATCCCATGAACATGGTATGTCCACCCTATAAACATGCTGCATCCAGTCTATGAACATGCATACCTCTCCACTGAGTCTTTTATTTCCCTCAACAGTGTTTATAGCTTCAAGTGCAGAGTACTTACATATTTGGTTAATTTCACACTAAAATATTTCAATGTGTTACATCATCATAAATTATATTTTACTTGACCTCTGTTTCTGACTGATCCTTGTCACTCTTTGGAAACAAGCTTGCTTTTTGTCAATTCAGCTGGTTTCCTGTGGTCTTTCTGGACTCATCTACCAGTTCAAATAATTTTTTTCATGGATTCTTTACTGTTTTCAATGAACAACACTTCCTTCTTTCCCACCCATAAAAACTTTCTCCTTATATGTTGACCTTCCCAAGCCCTCCATCCAGTCCAGCATTGGAGAGAAGCAGTAAAGGGGAATGTGTAGACATTCCTAATCTTAGGTAGAAGTACAAGACTATAAAACTAGTTATGATCATCAGAATAGACTTTTTGAGATGTCCTTTATTTTTTAAAAACATGTATGTGTGCATGTGTGGGAACACACAAGACACCCACTACACTCATAATGCATACACACATATTTGCACACACATACACACACACACACACACACACACACACACACACACCACAGTTCTGGTGTGAAGACCAGAGGACAGCCACAGATGTCTGTCTTTCCCTTCTGTCTTGTTCAAGACAAGGTTTCCTGTTCTTTACGGCTGTGTACTCCCAGCTGGCTGGCCCATGAGCTTCCAAGAATTCTCTGCCTTTACCTCCAATATTAGTTACCTTCATATTGCTGAGAGAAAACTCCATGACCAAAAGTGTCTTATAGAGGAAAGAGTTTATCTGGGCCTATGATTCCTAAGGCATAAGCATCCAGTATGGCTGGGAGTCATAGCAACAAAATGTAGGTATGGTGGCGGCAGCCTGAGGCTGAGAGCTCACATCCTCAACAGCAATCACGAAGTGGAAAGAGCAAACGGGAAGTTGAACAAGGCTGTGCACTCTCAAATCCTGCCCCCAGTGATTCCTCCAACAAGGCTGTGCCTCCTCCCCAACAGCACCAACAACTAGGCACTGAGCCTTCTAATAGGTAAGCCTACTGGGGACATGTTGACATTCCATCTCATCATAGGAGCTCAGGTACTGTATCTGGCTTTATGTGGGTTCTTGGGATCCAAACTCTGGTCCTCATGCTTACACAGCAAGAACTTTGTCCACTGAGCTCTCTCCAGCCTGAGATGCCCTTTATCTGATTGTAGAAAACCCTTCTATGCCTACTTTGCTGGGAGTTGTTTTTTTTTTTTTTTAATCATGAATGAATACACAATTACGCCATTTTCTGTAGCTGTTGATAAGATTATACGGTCGATATCCTTTGTTCTCTGAACACAGGCAATTACATTGATTTTTTTCAAATGTTAAATCAATCTTGCACATCCCCAGTTAACCCCATTAATCATGGTGAATTATCCTTTTCACACGTAGCCACATCCCCTTTGCTAATACCCTGTTAAGGTTTTTCCAACTACGTCCCTGCTGCTTATTGGTCAGTAGTTTTCTTGTGATGCCTTGGTCTTTACTTAAGATCAAACACACTGGCCTTGTGAAATGAACTTGAGTCTAATGCTCCACCATCCTCTCTCTTCTGAACAATGTTCAGTAAAGTTAACTTTATCCTCTCCTTAAATGTCTGACAGAACTCAGGATGAGAGATTTTTCTTCATAAGAAGATTTATAATTATAAAATCAATTTCTTTAATACACATAGAGTCATTTAGATTTTCTATTTTGGGGGCTGACTTTGATTATTATTATTTATTATTATTACTAATTTTTCCTCTTCAAGATATTTACCCATTCCATCTGTGTTACCTAATTAATCACCATAAGGTTTCATGCTATTCTGTTATTATACTTTTACTGGAGACAGTCTCCCTATTGGGGTCACTTTTCATTCCTGACACTAATAATTTGTTATTTTCTGTCCTTGTTTTTTGATCACATTAGCTCTAGATTCATCAATTTGTTGATCTTTGAAGGGTTTTTTTTTTCTAGTTTTGAGACTTTCATCCATGTATACAATGAAATACGATGCTCTCCAGTTCCTCCCGATTTCCCACAACACACCCTCTCTTCCAACTTCTTATCTTTACTTTTAGGGGGGATTTGTTTGTATTTTTGATATTTCCAATTGTTGTTCACTTGATATTTCATGGATAAGCTGGCTGGTGTTCTGTTAACTCCACAGAAGCCAGGATCATGGAGAAGGAGGAGCCTTGATTGAGGAAACGCCTCCATCAAATTGGCCTGTAGGCAAGTCTGTGAGCTCTTTTTCTTGATTAATGATTGATGTGTGTGGGCACTCCCCATCGTGGGCAGTGCCAACCCCAGGCAGGTGGTCCCGGGTGCTATAAGAAAGCAGGCTGAGCAAGGTGTGGGGACAAGCCGTACCTAACACTCTTCCATGGCCCCTGCATCAGCTCCTGCCTCTAGCTTCCTGACCTGCTTGAGTTTCTGCTCTGTCGTCCCTCAGTGATGGACTGTAATGGAGACATGTAAGTCAAATAAACCCTTCTTTCCTTCTCAAGTTGTTCTTGGCCAGTGTTTTATCGCTGTGATAGAGATCTATCTTTAGATAGAGATCTATCTTTAGAGATTGTACTTTATCTAATTTTTCTACTTTGATATTAATCAGCTCTCCCTTTTCTACCTGCTCTACAGAAAAGCTTACATAATCTTTTAAACACTTGTTAATACAAATTAAATGGATTGATTTTTATGCACACACACAGTATAAGCACTGAAAGCCACAACCCCCTTCTAACCCCACTTTCCCCGTAGCCACAGGTTTTAACCATAGCCAATTTTACTATGTTGGCTCTGAGTTTTCATTCATTTAAAAACGTTCCATAGCTAGTTTCCTTCATGATTTTTTTTCTCTTTTAACATTGTTTAGTCTCCAAATCTCCGGGAATATTTTAGATACCTGTTCTGCTGTTGAACTCTTAATTAATTCTGTTGGTCCTAAAAACAGAAAGTCCTTTTCAATGTAATGAGCCGTTTATGGCTCAGTGGTGTGTACTTCTGGTGTGTGTGTGTGTGTGTCTGTGTCTGTGTGTCTGTGTATGGGTTTGTGCACATGCATGTGGAGACCCACAGAGGCCAGTTATGTCTCTCTCTCTCTCTCTCTCTCTCTCTCTCTCTCTCTCTCTCTCTCTCTCTCACTCTGTGTGTATGTGTGTCTGTGTGTCTGTGTGTCTGTGTGTCTGTGTGTCTGTGTCTGTGTCTCTGTGTCTGAGTATGTGCACATGCATGTGGATGCCCACAGAGGCTGGAGTCATCGGATCCCCTGGAGCAGGAGTGACAGGTGGCTGTGAGCCCCCTGACATGGGTGCTGGGAAGCAAACTGGGTCCTCTGGAAAACAATACTCCCATTCTCAACCCCTGAGCCAGCTCTCCAGCCTCTGGGATGCATTTTATTGAAAAGATACTAATCCTCTTGGACCCAAACCCCATCATCCATGCTTAATGATGTCCTGGGAGACTCATCTTGCCCGACAGGCATGCTAGGGCTAGCAGAGTTCTGCAGGGACAGGGAGGAAGAGGAATGTGGTCCAGCATGCTCTCCTCTGGCTCCTTTTTGAGTCTCATTTGTTTTCATTTATTTTTCTAATTTCCTTGGAGGAGGTTTGGGTAACTGTGTGAGATCAATTTCTGCTTTTCTCTTTTGATGTAGTCAAGAGAAGTGCTAACTTTCTCATAGCTTTGGTCAATTATATTCTAAAGAAAGCATTACACACTAAGAAAGAGATCTTCCATCGGCCACATAGTTACCATTTCAGATGCTAGGCCGCACTTTGTGTACGCAGGAATTTCATGTAGGGACATTTTCTTTCAATTTGAGAAGTTTCTTTTGATGTCTTAAGGGAATGGTTCTCAGCCCTTAGGTCATGACCCCTTTGGGGGATCTCATATCTGATACCCTGCATATCAGATGTTTACATTACGATTCATAACAGTAGCAAAATTACAGTTATGAAGTAGCAGCTGTGTTCTCTGATTCATTTTATATTGTATCTAACCTTCTACCAGGCCTATTGTGATAGCCAGACTCTAGGGTGGACCCAAAAAAACCTAACACCTGGTACCCATCTCCCTATGTCATCCTAACCTGTTAATTGTGGGCATATTGGTGACTTGCTTCTAACCGATCAGGAATATCCAATGTATTATAATAGGATTGATATCTATGATTAGGTATAGAAACTATGACTTCTATCTTACTAGAAAACACCATTCTCTATCTGCAAGAAGTTCTTATGGTGAGGTAGTGAAGGTGGCCTGTGACTCATGGCCAGCTAAAAGCTGAAGCCCTTGGTCCAACAGCTGGTAAAAACCTGAATTTTCACACAAGGGCACCACCCTCCTCACCCAAGTCTTCATGAGCCCTCAGCCCCTAGCTGGTACCTTGATCTCAGCCCCATGAATGGCCTGCCAGAGGGCTTCACTAAGGGCTTCCGAGAGTTTCTGACCCTCGGAAACTATGAGATGGTGGGTATGTGTGGCTTGGAGCTGCCGAGTTTGCTGGAATTCGTAATATATCAACAGACAACACATCTGGCAAGGTTTCACTTTGACTATTACGTTTTCTAATCAGTCTTGCTTCCCTGTGTTCATCTTCCCCTGTGAATAATCAAGGATCTGTGAATAACACACACCGAGGACTTCTATGCTGGTTGTCTCAAAGCCCTTGTCTTTGGGTTCCACACCTGTGTTATTGGTTTTCCGTGGACTGATTTCTTTCTTCCAGATCTAGCTCACATTTTGATGATTCTTTCATGTCTAATAACTTTTATTGAGTTCAGGGTATTGTGAATAATGCATTGTTGATGGTGGTTTTCGTTATGTGATTTTAAAGGATGCTGGATTTTGCTGTGTCAGGCGTTGCGTGACTTACAACTCACTCAGAGTCTGCTGCTCTGCTTTTTGAGGGTGATCTGCTTCATGGAGAGGTTAGCCCTGTTAGTAACACGTGATCATTCTGGGGTCTCTATCAATCAGCTAGTCTGAGCTTGACCATTTCCCAGGGTCCTGAGAATATTTGGCTTACAGCTCTATATTAGTAACTCTTCTTGTTCCTGTGGCAAACACCTACAGAGGCAATTTAAGGAAGGAAGGGTCCACAGGTCCACGGGTCCACGGGTCCATGGGTCCACGGGTTCACAGTTGGAGGGTGTAGAACATCACTGCATGGGAGGCAGCAGGTCCACAGTTGGAGGGCATAGGGCATCACTGCATGGGAGGCAGTGGGTCCACAGTTGGAGGGTGTAGGACATCACTGCATGGGAGGCAGCGGGTCCACAGTTGGAGGGCGTAGGACATCACTGCATGGGAGGCAGCGGGTCCACAGTTGGAGGGCATAGGGCATCACTGCATGGGAGGCAGTGGGTCCACAGTTGGAGGGTGTAGGACATCACTGCATGGGAGGCAGCGGGTCCACAGTTGGAGGGCGTAGGACATCACTGCATGGGAGGCAGCGGGTCCACAGTTGGAGGGCATAGGGCATCAAAGCATAGGAGGCAGCAGGGTCATGAGGTCACTTGTTCACAAGCAGGAAACAGAAAAGGAGCAATACTCAGGACCAGATTACAAACCTCAAGGCCCAGCCTGTAGTGAGCCATGTTCTTGAGCGATGCCCCCACCTCCTAACAGTTCCACAGCCTCCCAGAACAGGGCTGTGAGCTGGAGAGCAGGTGCCCAAACACAGGAGCCTGTGCAGATTTTCCACTCAAACTGTCACAGGTTTGCTTTTGAGCCACCTTGTGACATCCTGCTTCATGCCAGCACAGGTTGGTGTTTAGCTGCAGGCTCTCGGGGAGCCACCATGGATTCCTGGATGTGTTTTCCCATTTCTTCCTTTCTCGAACTCCCAGAAGTCTTCCCTATAAACTTGAGGAGTCTCTGCCTCCCTGCTCCATTCTCCTCCTCTACTCGACTAGACCACCATGCTCTGCTTGCCCACACACCCATGCTGCTGCCTGGAAACCGCTCCGGCTAGACCACGGAAGCCCCTTATCTCTTCAGATCACACAGCCCTGAGCGGCTGCTGTCTCTAACACTCAACACAGCTACTCATAGCTCCCAGCTGGTTTGGGCGACATAGTGAGTTCCTTGTTGTGACTATTAAAGGTCTTTGAGCATGTTGGGAGATGTGCAGGAAAGAAAGGGCTTAGCATTTGACTCCGCCCCTTGGGTCTCCTAGCTCTGTGCTGATCCTCAGCTAGCTCCATTTTTTGGGTGGGAGAGACCTTGGGAACATGTATCAGAAATACTTTTTAAAAAATCGATGGCTTTAGTCATAGTTAACTTTAGCTGTCAATTTGACACAACATAGAGTCACCCAAGAAGGGAGTCTCAGTTGAGAGACTCCTCAGATCAGATTGGCCTCTGGGCATTGTTTGATTGTTAATTATTGCAGGGGCCTGTCCACTGTGGGCAGCACCGTCACTAGGCTGATGGCCTTGGTCTATAGAAGAAGGCTAGCTAGGCATGAGTCTGACAGACAGCAGGCAAGCAGCATTCTTCCATGGCTTTTGCTTCAACTTCCTGCTTGAGTTCCTGTCCTGACTCCCCTCAGTGATGGACTGTGACAGGGAAGTGCAAGGCAAACAACTCCTTTCAACCCCAAAGCTGCTTTTGTACAGCGTTTTATCATGGCAATAGAAAGGGAACGAGGCAGTGACCCAGCCACAAGATCCTAAATCTTCATTAGCGGCACTCAAACAACTGGACTCTTTGCCTTCTGAGCAAGGAGTTGGTCAGCACGAGGTGAGCATCTGCCAGAAAGCTCCTGCATCTACAATGGATTGCTAATCCTATAGGTGACGGCAGATGTGCCCCGTGCACAGCTAAATGCTCCTTGTTTTCAGCTGAGACATTGCTCTGATGCGGGTCTGGATACTTTCCTCTTGGTGGGGTCCCAGCAGACCCCATGGACCATGAGCCTCTATCTCACTTCTATACAGCCAGCCACTGGCTAAGGGCCCACTTTGTGCCCTGAGGGAGGCACAAGCCTCCCAGGATCTCCACCATACAGAACGCTTCTGAAATCTCTTGTGCCTGAGCCACACCCTGAGCAGTGAGAGGCAAATCTCTGCTCTGTAATTCCCATCCCCAGCCAAAGATTGTTCTAGCTCCTATCTTCTGAAGACAAAGAATTCACAATGTGAAGGCCACAGATACCACAGCAACACTATCCCACATCTGTCCCAGCAAACACAAAACAGGGCAAGGACTGAGTTCTCCCTGAATAATGACACTTTTAGAGTACCCTTAGAGAACTCCAGGAGCCACCTTCCTTCCCATCCCTCAACTCCTCCACTCCATAGAAGGGAGACTGACACCCAGAGGGCTTAAGTAGCATGCTCAGTGCCTCCTAGCCCAGGCTGGAGTTACCCATTGGAGTTTTCAAGGCTGCCTCCCAGACTCCTGCTACAATCTCATTAGTGGCTTCTTGGGACCCTCGGAACAGAATCCAAACTCTGACCTGTCACTGGCTCATGTCTCCTCCATCCATCTTCCCCCTGTCCACTCGACCCCTGGCTCTTGTCCCTTGGCAGCAGCAGGACATCTGAGGTGCCGCTGGCCTTCACAGAGTCCTGCCCTCTGGAAATGATCCACCCTACAAAGGGCAATTCTTTCTACTCACCAATGGATGCTCCTGCTTTGGGTAGGTCCATAGGGCCCCAATATATCATCAATAACCAGTGCTGGCATCTGAGCATGGGCCCTGGGTGCCACCCTTTAGCCTGCTTGTCCCAGGGTCCTGTCCTTGTTTCTACCTCTACCACTAAGTCCACTATGTCAGTAGACAGCATGATAGCCATGGACAGCGTCCCTCCCTCAATGCACAGCAAAGCAGCAGACACACGGTGGGGCTTGGAGTCATGTTTCTTGAATGAATGGATGGAAGAATTCAATAACCAGTTATCTACTGAGCAGTGGTACACAGCTCGGTCTCTATCTTCCCAAGTACTAACTAGGTCAGCCAAGCCTCAGGTCCTAGGCTAGACCTATGTACCCTGTAGGGTCTCCCAGACAGTGCCATTTGCCTTGAGTTACGTCTGGACCATGCTCATGTCCATAGACCAGACAACCCCAGCATGAAGAGTGGTCCAGATTCACTCACAACTGAAATCACCTCATTGTCTTTGTCTCTCACACCCACACCCCTCACAGCTTGGCAGAGAAGCCTCCAGCAGGCCTGGTCCTCTCCATCTTACTGCATCTGCATAATCAATGAAGAAGAATTTCAAATTTTCCTGTTTCCCTCCCAAATAACCTGGGATCTGGGCTCCTCCATCCACCAGCAAAGGCTTTAATATTTAAGCTGCAAGCAGCAGCTGAGTGCCGTCAAGGGAAGAAAGCTCAATTTTCCTCTATCATGTTATTCTCCTGCGCGCCCTTCAAATCTCCAACCAAACCATCAGACAAGACCTTCCCTTCTCTCTGCGCGGCATCCTAAGTTCCTGATTATGAGGCAGAGCCTGATCCAGGGCTGGGAGGAGAATCCGAGTCAGAATCTAAATAAATCACGGGCTGCTGAAGAGCCAGCTGGGTCTCCAGCCTCCTCCTTAGCCAATCTGACGCATCTCGGTAGAGGATACAAGCTGCGTTTATGACGTTTCAACAGCCGAGTGAAGAAGACAAGACTCCCTGGGGGAGGAAGAGTCATTATTCTCTAGGAGTGGTCACTGGAAGGTTGCCTGTGCCCCTGCAGGAGGCCCTTCCCCCACGCATGGGCCCCTGAACTCAGGAAATGGAGATGTGTTGGGAGCTGGAGGGAGGGGTGGGGGATGGGCATGATCAAGGTACATCTTAGGCATGTATGAAATTTTCTAAGACTAAATAAAGAATAATAAGGTTTTATTTAGCCTAAGATGCTGTGAACATGAGTGTGTGTGTTTGTACGTGTGTGCGTGTGCAGTGTGTGTGTGTGTGTGTGTGTGTTCACATACTTATGAAGAAGCCAGAAATCAACTCCAGATGTCATTCCCCAGGTGCCATCAACCTTGATTTATTGAGACAGTCTCTTACTTGGCTTGGTACTCACTCGCAAATTGGGCTTGGATGGCTGACCAGCGAGTTCCAGGGTTCCTGCCCATCTCCATTCTCCCAGCATCGGAATTACAAGTACGAATCATCACACCCAGGCTTTTCTTGTAGCTTCAGGGGATCAGACTCAGGTTCTTATGTCCCAGTGACAAGGCCTTCACTCAACTGCCCCAGCCCCAGACCTGGGACACTGGACATGACTTTGTTCATACCAAGAATGGATTCTACAGTTACAGCATGTCACAGGATAGGGTCAGGTCATGGTTCAAATATTCCATAGCCATGTGTGACTTGTAGTTTCTGGTCTGTGACCATCCATAGGTGATGAGTCAGCAGAATCACCTAGTTGCCTAGCCTCAGTCTGCCAGAGTCTCCAAGAAAAACATGGCAAGGAGACCCAGGATGCCCTGGCCCTCAGGCTCCCTTCCCCAGCCTGCTGGTGTGACAGCCCAGAAAAAGGCACCTGGTGTTCCGAGCTTCCTTCTGGTGCTCAGATAAATTCACTCAAATTTATTTGGCTTTTTTTTTTAATGAATGAAAGGTGAGTACGAGGCATCTCATTCATCATGAAGAAAGGGCAGCCCTCCGAAGGGGTCTGCCAGATGGACACTCTTTCTGAAATAAATAAAATGGTAACTGCCTGGGACAGAAAAGCTAGATGGAACTGAAGTCTGGAATATCCTTCCCCCTTTTTCATCCATAAGCCAAAATATTGCTAAGGCTTTTTATAAACAAAGATAATGAGTTGTATAATTTATGTAAATTAACTAATGCTGCTGCATTTTCTAGAAGTAACATAAACTGCATTATTTATTTGATGTGCTTTTTGGAGTAAAAAAAATATAATTATAATTGGATATTGTACCTAACAGGTTTCTCCCATTGTTTTCTGATTAGCATTGGTGGTTTGGAATACCAGATGTGGAATCACCGAGTGTGCCACACTCGCAAGGGCTTTCCTTTTGCACATGAGAGTGACACGTGTCTGACCTTGGCTCTTGAACATACCTTCTTTGGCAGAATGAAGCTTCATGCACAGGTTGTTCTGGGCACAGCCCAGTGCCAAGTGCTAGTTATTTTCAGCCAATGCTGGCAGGGGGGCTAGTTGATCAGCTACTCTGGGACACAACTAACACCATTTTCCCTCCCTCATGGCATCCCCATCCTCACTATTCAAGGGGGATACCCAGCACCAGCAGCAATGTCAGCCTTGCCCAAAGACTGGCTCTAAATGCAGGATCTGTCTCCTCCACACAGCCAGTTCAGAGCACCCAGGGGACTCATCTGCTGGTGCAAGTTTGAGCAACACTCGCTCTACGTTTATGCTCAGTGAAGGCCTGGGTTCTCTGATGCTCCCAGTGGAGGAAGCTGGAGCGGTCACTGGGAAGACACCCGGCTGGGTCCCCCAACTCTCCTGCTCCTGCCTGCTGGCAGCAACCCACATCCTCTCACATCTAACAGACAATGAAATGAACAACGCAGAACCACACACTGCAGTTCTTAATATTACCATATTAGGGGCATTAAAAATGCAAAGATGGATAATGAAGCAAAAGAAATTAAAGAATGACCCCGAAACCCTCGCAGCCTTGGAAATACTTCTGTCACCTAAATGTGAGCTGACATCTGTTAGCCCCTGTCACATGCCTGCTCCTCCTTGCTCACAGGCAAAATGCAAGGTCCTGGAAACTGCCAAATGCAGATAGCCAGTGCATCACTTTGTTTACGCAGCAAAATGCAGAAGATGGGCCTTTATTGAAAAGCGATGGATCTTTGGGAGGCCCTTCTCATCTGGGACTGGAGGTCAGGACCTCTGCTTGCCCACCTCCATCCCAGCTGCAAGGCCCGTCTCCTTAATACCAGGGGTGAACAAAACCAAACATCTCAGATGGAAAAGCAGACGGGGGAGGGAGCATAATTTACAGAATTTATTTCATCTCTTTTCCCTTAATCATGTAAAAACAAAACCCCCCAACATTCTACATTCCGGTCTGTGTCCAACACAATGTGCAAACTAATTGAGTGTAAAAACCATTGCTCTGCATTATATCCGTGAAAGTGAGTGTGACAATCGCTCTTCCTCCCCCCGAGCTCTGTTTCATTTCTGGTTTTGTTATAACTCAGTCCGTTCACAATATGTCATTGCAAACGCTATTTGCAAAAGAAAGTATAAAAAACAGATTCTTTACTCCTCAGTGCATTTGTTTGGATCGCTCCTCCTCGGTCTCTCTGCATTTAGACCATGCTTCCATCTGGAGGGCTTAAAAAAGTTATAGGCAGAATTGCCGTACGTAACGAAGCACACACTCATCTGGTATTTAGCCTGAAAATTTTATTGCCAGGTGTTATGAAAGGGGCGGGAGTGAGGGGGGGGATACGGACAAAACACTGTTTCATCTCGTTTCCAAACATTACATTTCGTGTCTGAAAATATTCATTAATGTGGGGAGCAAGCTGCTTCGGTACAGTTACTTAACGTCCTTCCAGGAGAAGGCAAACGTCACCGGGGGGATGAAATCAGGCCAGGTCAGGGACCCAGGACCCTGACTCGGCTCCTGCATAGGTAGAAACCAGAAACCTGGGCCACCAGCCTCCAAATCTTCATTTAGCCATCCAGGAACTGGAAGCCTACCTCCACCTGGTTTGCCCACCTAAGACTCAACTCCTTTAATCGCAATGATTAAAGAGTTCAAATCAGCAGCAATGAGACTGGGAACATGACTCAGTTGGTTTAAATAATTGCCACATCAGGACCTGGGCTCAATCCCCAAGAGTTCATGCTGCATGCATATCATGGCATGTGTCTATAATCCCTCTGCTGGGGACATGGAGGCAGGAGGATCCTTGGGGCTTGCTGTCCAGCCAGTCTAGCTGAATCAGGGCACTCCAGGTTCAGAGAGAGAGAGACTCTGTGTGGTGGTATTGTGTTCCCCAAAATATTGTGCACCCTAATAAACTTATCTGGGGTCAGAGACAGAACTGCCACTAGATACAAAGGCTAGAAAATGGTGGCACTCACACCTTTAATTCTAGCACTCCAGAGGCAGAAATCCCTCTGGATCTCTGTGAGTTCAAGGCCACATTGGAAACGGCTAGGCATGGTGACACATGCCTTTAATCCCAGAAAGCGAGCCTTTAATACCAGGGAGTGGTAGTAGAAGGCAGAATGGTATATAAGGCGTGAAGACCAGGAACTAAGCAATTGGCTGGTTAAGCTTTTAGCTGGTTAAGCTTTCAGGCTTCTAGCAGCACAGTTCAGCTGAGAGCCATTCAGATATGAGGACACAGAGGCTTCCAGTCTGAGGAAACAAGACCAGCTGAGAAGTTGGCCAGGTGAGGTTAGCTGTGGCTTGTTCTGTCTCTCTGATCTTCCAGTGTTCACCCCAATAACTGGCTTCAGGTTTGATTTTATTAATAAGACTCTTTAAGATTCCTGTTACAACTCTGCCTCAAAAACTTAAGGTGAAAAGAGACGGAGGAAGACACCATGTTAACCTCTGGCCTCAAAATGTATGTATACACAAATGTACCAGAATCTGTGCACATATGCATGCACTCACACACACATGCACACACACACACACACACACACACACACACACACACACTCACTCACTCACAAACACACACATCAGCAGAACAATCCTTTTCTTTCTTTCTTTCTTTTTTTTTTAGTGGAAGGATCAACTTCTTTTTTATAAAGACTAATTGATTTTTCTTTTATGTCTATGGGTGTCTTGCCTACATGTTATATATGCACTATGTGCATGCCTGGTGCCTACATAGGTCAAAAGAGGGCATTGGATCTCCAGGAAGTAGTGTCACAGAGGGCTGTGAGCCACCATGTGGGTGCTAAGAACTGAACCCGGGTCCTCAGAAAGAGCAGCCATTGCACTTAACCATTGAGCCATCTCTTCAGTACCAGAAAGAACCATTTCTTAGTGGACCAATTAGCTGTGTAGAAAGTAAGGCAAAATTCTGTTTGTGAGAAATTAACTGCAGAGTGGTTCAGGTTGTGTTCTTTGGGGAACTCATACCTCACAGAACATTAAATTGACACTTAGGTCTAATTACATACATATAAACACATGCCAGAATCAGGGAGGGTAGGGTTAAGTATAATATCAGCATCTTATGCCATGTGCAAGAATCAGGCTCATTTGAGCAGCAGGCACGTGGGAGCTAAGTCTTGTCCTTCCCACGTAAGCTCCCTGCAGCCGCGTAGGGAAGAGGTCACCGTGCCCAGCATCTGCCTGATATTTTGAAAAGAAAAGGGAATCATGGAACATTTTTAACCTCAAGCAACCAGACAAGACAAAATTGGGAATTCCACTGAATGTGGCTTTGTGACCCACTGCTGAACATCACATCATCTGGGACACTGTCTGTTGCAAGGTGGTGGGCTGGACAGCCACACTGTGTCGTCTTCAGCAGTTTAACCTAACTTCTGCCGGGCTCACTATGATCTGAGAATGGGCACTAGTCCTTACAGTATTTGACCCTCCATCGGCTCAGGCGTCTGAAGTTTTGGTCTGCAGTTGGTGGTGCTGTCTGGGGAGGTTGTGGAACCTTTAGGAGGTATGGCCTTCCTGAGAGCAGTGTATCGCTGATGCTGGGCTTTGAGAGCTCATAGCCTTTCCATACTTCCAGTTTACTCTCGCTGCCTCTGAGAGAGCAAGACAAACTCCATTTCAAACAGCATTTGGCCAGAAGCTGAACTTAGTTCCAGTAAAAACCTCAAACAGTTCCAAGAAAAGTCACAAATAGCCAGGGCCCCAGTCAAGGTGACCCCACCAGGCTGGCCAATGAGGGATTTTGGTAAAGAGCAGCCTCAGGCTCCAAATGTCCTTGTGGCTTTCTAATAACCATTTCTGAAAAATTCCTCTGGACCCCAACCAGTGAATTCAGAGGTTACATACACATCCTCACCCAATCCTCAGACACCAAGGCTTGTACCACCCTGATTGCAGTTTTTCCCTTTAAAAACCTCTTACTCTGAGAGTTCGAGACCATTCTCCTCCACCCGCTGTGTCGGAGTGCTGGTTTATGGACCAAGTTTGAGTTTGTAATCAGTAAATCCCTGTGTGTTTGATCAGATATCGGCTCTGTGGTGGTCTCGTTTGGGGGTCTCATGATGCGGGCGTAACACTTCCTACTTGCTATTGAAGGTGAAATCTCTCAGCTTCCTGCTCCAGCTGCCTGCCGCCATGCCTCTCCCGTCATTGTGGATTCTGGAACCATCAGTCAAAATAAACTCTTTCTTCCATAAGTTGATTTTGGTCATGGTGTTTTATTACAGCAACAGAAAGTAATTAATGCAGCCCTCAAGACAAGTGGACAGAGCACCCTTCTCTGCCCTTAGACCTGGACTTTGTGTATGAGCTCGGCCGCCCTGCTGGCTTCTGGGGAAACACTCTGCAGCCTCATTTCTATTGGAGTTCCAGGATCTAAGAGTGCTCATAGGGTCCTCCAAGAAGTTAACAAATGTTCATGACATTGCAAGCGAAGGGCACACAAGCTCGCACACTAACCTGACCCCACCTGCACCTCCAGAGATGACAGCCAACTTGGACAGAGCATCTTCACAGTGGGAGTTAACAAGGGTGTCTGGAGAGGTGGCTCAGTTGGAAAGCGCCCTCTGTGCAATCTTGAAAATTTGAATTTAAAATCCCTAGAACCCCCCTAAAACCCAGACATGGTGGAACATGTCTACAGTCCCAGCACTCCCGCGGCAAGATCAGAAGTGGAGATAGGAGAATCACTGGAAGTTTGAGGTCCAGTTAGGTTGGTGTATGCAGAAGAAACTGATAAGAAAGACCCTGCCTCAAACAAGGTTGAAGGCTAAGACTGACAGCTACAGTTGTCCCCTGACTATGGTGTGATGCACCGTGGCACGTGTGTATCCACACTCACACACACAGGATGTAAACGCATGGAGATCAAGTCTCTGTGAGCTCAATCCACCAACAAAGGGATGAAGAATTGTCGCCTCAGAGTGAAGGACATGAGGGACTAAAGGGAGGGAAACCCCACAGCCACTTGCTGTGGAATTTATGTTTCCATAAGTGAAGCATTAGGAGCCTTTCGTAGAGAAGAAATTATTGATACGTGTGTTCCCTTAAGGAAGCTTCTCGAGAGGCCCATTCCAGATCTAATAATAATCTGTATTCTTCTGAAATGGCAGGTCCAATCTTTGATTTCCCTGTCACTAGCAAAGGTTCATGAATCATTAAGCTGCACACCCTCAGAGGTTTGGTTTATTGTGCACCACCTAGAATATTTAATAAAATAAATTCTAAATAATCAATTCACGAGGAGTCGACGTTTCTTATGCTTTTGTAATAAATGTCTACTTCCCGCATCCATCAAAAACCGCACGTAAATCGCAGCAGCAAAGAAGAAAAGTACCTCTGTCACTTCCCCATGTTGTAACATAAGCGCTTAAGCAGGGGACAGATTATATCTGCACCTCTCCGTGGTCACTATTCCAGGGAGGACTGTGCAACATCCCACATGGCACTTGAGGTCCCAGGATTCATCTCTCCATCTCTGGGACACCTGGTCCTTTAACCCACCCAGTGTTGCAGGACCACATCCTGGTATCTGTTGTCCCGGTGCACGGGGAGCACACATCACCCCACTGAGACTTGCCTGGGGCTCCTGTGATGCCCCGAGGTAGTGCCTGAGCTCAAGGAAGAAACGGGGCATTTTTAGAGTCCTACTTTCAAGGTGTTTTTTTTTCAAGAGCCCTTTTCCTGACTTTCTCAGGCTGGAGACAGCTTAACATGAGATAAAGAAAGCATCCGGCATGCAGACCTTCGGCCACTAGAAAGACAGAAAATGAAGATCCTCCAACCTCCCTGTCTATATCATTGGTCAAAGTATTAACTAGGGGCTGGGGAGATGCCTCAGTGGGTGAAGCAGTAATCATGGAAGCATAGAGACTTGGGTTCAAATGTCCAGAAGCCCAACAAAGGCCAAACACAGCAGCACATACCTACAATCCAATTGTAAACGTAGTGAGATTGGGTAGAGACGGGAGAATCCCTGCAGACTCTCCAGCCAGCTACCCTGGCATGCACTTTAGAGATGGAAGGGCATTCTTGACCCAATGAACAACCAACGACCCTATCACAAATAAGGTTGAAGGTGGGAACCTCTACACATGCTCTGTGCATGCCCACAATCACATACGTGAACACACCCCCTCACCCCGCAAAAGCACACACACACATCACAGACAAGTGTCAGGCCATAAACATGGGTACAAGGACACAGCAGAGCTTGCACTTAAGTCATCGAAGGGTTCCTGGCAAGTCTTTGACAATCCACCACAAACTCTGTCTGGCTCTCACAGTACCTTACCCCTTCCATAAACTACTATCATAATCCAAAAGATGTATAGATGACACTCATGCTCCAAATCCACCCCACAGCGCATCTTTGTAAATAAAGTTGTGTTAAAACAGTCCTGTCCATTCATGGGGCATCAGTAAAGGAAGAGTTGAATTATTCGATTAAACTAACCAATCACAGAATCAAAAATATTCTCTGTCTAGGGCTGGGAAGATGCCTCAGTTTGTATAATGTTACCATGCGAGTGTTCATGTATAAAATTGAGTGGTATACACTTGTAATCCCAACACCCAGGGGAAGGCAGAGAGCAGAGACAGGAGACTTTGGAGCTCACTGGCCAGCTAGCTCAGTCTCAAAGATTAAGGTGGCTAGGGACTAAGACAAACACCTAATACTGACCTCTGGTCTCCACACACACAGACAGATGCATGTGCACACACACGCACACATGAACATGAACACAAGCATACACTACACATCAAATTTTTAAAAATATTTTCTATTTGGACCTTTACGAGAAAAACTTCTATCAACTCAAGATTTGTTCAAACAATATTTAGTTGAGCACCAAATATATATATAAAGTGTCATGCCAAGAGCTGGGCTAGTGTGTAGAAGAGACAGGGTTCTTAGTCAGGAGTGGAGGACACAGGGCAGGGCTGTGTCCCCAGAAGCCTGTGGGTCAGTGCCAGCTGGCGTCTTTTGCTTCAGAAAATTGGTATTCTTGTCCTGCATTGCCAAGGGCGACTGAGGAATAGCAGGATCAACCACACCATCAGAGAATTTAGTTGGAGATTTTCAAGAAGTGCCAGCAGTCAAGTAACAAATTGTCACACTGACTCGTGAAATTTTCCTTTTGACTTTTTCGCTTAAGACAGAACAAAACTCATTCAAAACAATTTTTTCAGACTGACTTACTTTTTATTTTATGGGCATGAGTGTTTTGCCTTCTTGTATACGTGTGCATCCTGGTACCAGCAGAGGTCACAAGAGGCACTAGCTGCCCTGGAGCTGCAGTGACTGATGGCTGGGAACCACCCTGCAGATGCTGAGAACCAAGCTTGAGTGAGTCCTTTGCAAGAGCAGCCAGTGTTCTTACCGGCTAAGGCATCACCAGTGCTTGGCATGAGACGCCCAAATAGGACCCTGCCAGCCGCAAGATGAAGCTCCAAGGGGTAATTTGCGTATCAAAGGGGTAAGGGAGTCACATGGGGGATCCATGAACCAAGGCCACTTGTGGCAGGGCAGCAGGGCAGACAGGCTGTGAGTCTTCTAGGGTGATATGGACCTCGTGGTCTACAGGTCACCTGTGAGCAGACAGGCAACACACAAAGTGAACTAACTCTGTGACTCGCACACTGGCCCCAGTTTGAGTCAGGGTAGGATATGAGGCCTTGGGTGCACCTGGAAGACATCTACCCTTCCCCAGGATTGGAACAGAGTCATAGAAATGGAAATGCAAGGCTACCTAACAGGAGAAAACCTCAAGGCACACAAAAGCTCTCCTACGTAGTCATCAACTTCCTGCCTCCCATTCTGGCTTGGTTTCCAGGGAGACAGATAAGGTGAGATCAACAGTTAAAACCACACAACCACCCAGAACGTGGCGACCAGCTGGTGCTGCCCAAGAACCTCAACCTTGGCAGCGAGAGGAACAGCCACCCCTCCTTGTCTGTTTACCCCCTTCAGCCATCCCTCTGTTTCCCCACAACTGTGGCTGGATACTGTGCAGAGCTTACGTCTTCTGTCTTCCCTCTGCTGACTCGGGCAGCAGTGGCGGCTCTCCTGCAGCAGAGTAGACTCAAGCCCACAGGGTACGGGGCTCCCCACAGGGACGTATCCCAAAGGGTGGGCATAACTTCACCTGGCAATGCTAAGAACGGGAAGACACCAAGCTATTTGCAATTCAGTCAAGTGAAGGCCAGAGGTATTCCCCACCCAACAAGCAACTGCATCTACATCTGACTGTCCACCAAGAGACAAATACATACCACTGTCTCAAACGCATGGCCAGCTCTGTGTGAGGTCATGATGGGTGGTCCCAAGCATGTGAGTAGCCCTCATCTTGAGTTCTATGTAGCAGTTCAGGTGGAAAAGAGCCCTTGGTGAATTGGATAGTGGTAGTCAAGGGTTTATGTGGTTGTCATTGAATCTGCTAAACTTCCCACTCACGGCCTCATGGACTAACTTGAAAGGACCTTTAGGAACCATTAAGATAAAAATTAAACGTAAGTTCAGCCACTCCAGTTGATGGTCTGTTGAGCTGCCTCCACAAGGAAGTGTCCAGCGCACGAAGGCTCAAATCAGATTTACAGGACATTTTATTTCACCATTTAGCAGAAACAAGAATCACATTTCCTTTAAGGTTCTTTGTGGCACATCTCTATCCACAAGCTGTTGTCCCAGCACCACTGAGAAAGCCCTGGGCTCCATGGTGGATGCTGTACCCTCACCCTAGAAGCCCAGCATTGGGGGAAGTGCGTGGCTCATCAGAGAGAGTGGAGGATGCTGGCCCTCACATCCTCCGTGACACCTGAACCCAAAGCTGACTAGCTCCTTTCTGCAAAGATACAAAGGAAACTGTGGTCGTGGCAGAAGAGTGACCAGGTAAATAACAGGAGCCAATGCAATGTGAGTTCAAAGACATGGCAGGTACCATTTACCATAAACACGCCCCATGAAATATCTGAGATGTACTTGGACTGAAATAGTATTTACTGTTTCTCCTAATCAGCACCAGTCTTGTGTATGTGGTAGTGATGTGGTAGCCCACGTAGAGGCATGCAAAGGTCAGAGGTCGACATCAGGTAGCTTTTTCTATTACTCTCCATCTTACTTTATGAAACAGGGTCTCTCTCCTTGAGCCTGGAGCTCGATGTTTCAGCCAGGCTGGCTGGCCAGTGAGCTTCAGGAACCTGGTTCTCTGCCCACCCACCTCCCAGCACTGGGCTATAGATGCATGCTGCTTCTTTTAGCTATTGCATGGGTACCGAGGATCCGAATTCATGTCCTCGCACATGCACAGTAAGCATTTTACCCACTGAGCCATGTCATCTCTCCAGGCCCCTTAATTGTGTATCTTGTAGTCTATCCTTTCCCCCTCTCCTCTCCTCTCCTCTCCCTCCTCCCCCCTCCTCTCCCTTTATATCATCTCCCTATTCCTCCCATGACCCAGTTCCAAGTCTCAGCTGTGCCAGCAATGGAGAGTAAATATCTACCACACAGGATAACCAGGATAACTGAAGCCCAGGCAACATGGTGACCACAAAATTCTCAGACACATAGCAGCTCTCACTCCCAGACCCCAGGAGGGGGAAAAGTAAGGTCAGCAGACACTCTAAACCTGGATAATAAGCTACCAGAGAGAGGATCCTTCAGTGACAAGCACTTGCTGCTCTTGCAGAAGACCAGAGTTTGGTTCCCAACACCCACATCTAGCAGCTCACAACTGCCTACAACTTTAGCTCTAGGGAATCTATGGGCTCTGGTCTTCCAGGGCACTACACTCATGTGCACAAACCCACATACAGATTCTCACGCATGCACATAATTGAAAATAATAAAAATGATCTTGTAAATAGAATAAGTCATTCAATGCTTGCTTTGATCTCCAGCACCCACATAAAACACCAGGCATGGCCACACACATCTGTAACCCCAGGGCGGAGAGAGAGAACAGAAGGATTGTGCGGCTCACTGCCATATCATATGGAAACAACTGGCTTTGTTTCTGCACATTGTCGAACATGGCATTCTTCCTCTACACCCAACACCCTGAAGTCCCCAGTGTCCAGACACCAGACAGAGCCTTATAGCTCAGAAGACATAAAGTGTCCAACCACCTATGTGCTGGATACACAGATACATCGAAGAGTACACTCCTCCCCTAAGAAGGGCACAGGTGAAGTCTGAGGGCAGCAGGAGGAGGGAGTACTTCCCTCTGGCTGATGATCAGGGCCTGATCCTGGAAGACTCAAAAGTCATGTGGCCATGACACAGGAAGAAACAAGATCTGCGTGAGGGACACTGTCAGTGCATGGTGAGTCTACAGGAAGTAACAGGGACCAAACACGACGCTTGACTGAGAGCAGAAACTGTATCTGTCAAATGTACACAGTGGCGCAGGCGGGCTGCTGGCCCCCCGGAGCCTCGCCTCATGGCTTCCTTGTTTTATTAGCCAGGTTCTCTCCTTATCTGTTCATTGCTGTTTCCCAAACTTGATTTGGGCACCAGACCTGTTTAGGCTGGCTACTGTGAGCATTTCCCATCATCTGCAAGCAAGATACCTATTTATCTTATGGCTGGGAACAGAGCTGAAGGGATCTGGCTCTGCTGCGAGGCGGTTATTTCATGCCCTGTTAATTCCTAATGCAGTAACTACAATATCATTTCTACTCTTGAAAGAGGTCCTTTTTTTCTTCTTTTTTAATATGTGGCCTAAGTGCTCAAATAAAGAACATCATTCTAATGAGGACGAGTCCCCAAACCTAACCTCATTACGGCCACTGCTGTGCCAACACCGCCTTCTAGCTTGAAGGTGCTTAATGGAGAAATGAGAGACACTGGGTTCTTTCCAGGCAGCACAACACATCAGCAAAATGTTCACATCCGAAAATGACAGTCAGAGGAAATGGACTGGCATTTCCAGCCAGGGCTGGTGCAGGTCGGGACCTCCTTTCATCACAGAATGACGGGTTCTGTAGGAAGCAGGGCTGGGTCGGGTCTCCCACTGTGCCGGCAGGCAGCCTCAATACCAGACCCATTCACTGGCCCCAAAGGCAGACTGTCTTCACCAAAGGACATCTTAAGATCGGAGCAGAGGGGCCTGTAGTAGAACTCTGTCCTCTAAGCACAGCAGCCATTGTTGTCTTCACCAGAGAAGCTGAGACTATTTGAATGTCACCCTTAAGATCAGGCCTGCTGAAGTTAGAAGGGGGAATGTGGGGTGTGTGTGTGTGTGTGTGTGTGTGTGTGTGTGTGTGTGTGTGTGTGTGTCACGAGACCCTCACCTTAGAGCTAGCAGTGCCCCTGCACCTCTGCCCCAGCTGTAGGTAATTCTTCCCTAAGGGCCTGTGGCCTTGTGGCAGGCTAACTGGGGAGGGGCTGCAGCTGTGCTGCTGGGGGAACGTCATCATCCATGACTCCCTAGTGGCCTGGCCGCTTTGGGGTAACCTGGACTCATCTAAGCACCCCTTGCCCCTGCCCTGTCAGTAAGCACAACAAACTCTTTAGTTCCCCCCATGTCGGGAATTGGTAGAATTCTATCCCTGACTCTCCATCTGGGCAGCAGGGGGATGGAGTTGGGGGGTGAGGGGGAGTGGCTGTTTACACCTGCCCATGAAAAGGCTCATGCAATAGTCCAGGCACCAGGAAGCAGATATCCAGTTTGGCCAGGGCTGGGAAAAATACCCACATGCCACCAATCCAGTCATTTGCTGGGGACAGTTCCATGGACTGTTTCTCAACAGACTGTCATTGCCCATGTATTTCCTAACCTTTATCTGTCACCTGAATAGCTTTACCTCCATCTGTGCTGTGCCCTAAAACCAGGTCTGCCTTCAATGTCACCTACATTTTCCCCACCGGACCCTGGAATTCTTCCAGCACACATTAAAACCCTAAGATTTTGTCTCCTCCTGAGACTAGGGACCACACACCCTTCTTTGCACCCCTGCACCCCTCAGTACCTGTCACAATGCTAGTGGGTGATAAGCACCCAGTAAGTGGCTGAAGGGTGGACCACACACGCTGACCAGCATGAGCTGAGCTGACAGGAAAACCTAAGGTCACCCTGAGTGCCAGGGACAACAGTGGAGAACGCTCAGGCTCCAGTCCCTTTCTCTGAAGGTCTGACCTCTCCATCTACAGCACAGGTATGACACTATGTGTTCTGCACAGATGTCTTTAGGAGAACCAGACAAAGCCAGTACGCCTTGTTCACGGGAGATTTGTAAACTCGTGATTGTCTACACACTGAGGGTACAGCTCCCGTCTCCCTGGAGACCCGGCAGTGAAGGAATGGAGAAACGGAGAGCTGAGAGCTGGCTGGCCATGGAACGCGCCAGGAGTCTGAGAAGTGTGATTAGACATAAAATGGCCTGTCAACATTGGGGGCCAGAGAAAAAGGGACATAGACTTGGGAAGGAATCTTCCAGAAAGGCTCTCTGGCTGATTGCTACTGTCACCTGACAAGCGTGAATGTGGCTGTGGGAATTCTTAAGGCGTAGTGATCTTTAGAGCAGTCCCTTCCCCGGGGCAACACCAGATCAGCAGACAGGAGTCAGCTCGGGGGCAGGACCCACTTCAAATGTGCTGAGGCCTCATTTGTGAGAGGCTGACATCTCAGTCCCCTTCCCTCTCCTCCCACCAGCTCTGTCATCCCTGGAAACTTACTGAGCAGGCTTCTCCTTGGCTCCCAGACGTGAAGGCTGATTTCGAACTAACAGCTAGTCAGCTTCAAAAGCTGCTGTCCACACTCTTTCCCCCGCCCTCACCCTGTGCCCCGCCCACAGCCTGTGCCCAGCTCAGGAAATCAATGTGTGTGATGGCCCCAGCCCCCAAGAACAAAAGCAGCCAGAACTGAGCATTCCTTCTGCCTGCTGGAAGTTTTCCTGGCCTCGGGGAAGGCTTATAGCAACTGATATGTTAAATGATAGACCCAGATGTCTTAATAGTGCCCTTGAATGGAGGAAACCCATGAGGATACTAAAGAATTCACAACTCTAAAACCCTGGCTGTCCATCCAGCAGGAGGGTAGCTGGAGGGGACTAGCGCTTGGGTGACACAGGTGCTAGACACAGGACCTGCCTGATGAATCCACAGGGAGGAAATGGATTTCTGACCTTGAAGCCTAGTATATGGCGCCACTGCTGCTGGTGAAGACTACCCACTGGGCTTCCCAGCCCTGCTGCAGATCACAGCTAACATAGGAGCACCACTAATGGTTAATATTGCCAAAAGGCCATTCCTCTGGGCTATTTAAAATTCTGTAACCGTGGAAAGGCAATTACTTCAATGAGAAGGAGCCCATTCCCATGAATAAGAGGGGAAAAACTCGAATTCAAATTGCATACACTACCATCTTCTGAGGACCAGCATGCCGGAGGGTGTAGGGGAAGTAGTCATTTCCAGTGCTGGTGGGCATGTAATTAGAACAGTCACTCAAGAGCAATTTGGCATTGTCTAGCAAAACTAAAACTCTCACACCCAGCAATTCCTGGTCCAGACTGCTTAGTGCCCAAGAAGACCTGTGTAAGGATGCTTACTCAGGCAGTAATGGTAAAGCTAAAAGTCTGGAAGGTCTCACAGTCAAGGGGACCAGCTTAGTATGTATCCAGAGGAATATGATGGAACCATCCAAATATGATCAGAAAACAACATAGGTCCAGTTTATCTGGAGATATTAAGATAAACTGAAACAACATGTCAATTATTCACACACACACACACACACACACACACACACACACACACACACACTCAACCGTCCCCCAACTTCCAAGAATTCATTTCACACCCTACCTAGCCCAAGAAGCATCTCTGGCCACTGCAGCCCATTCTGGACTCCTGGGGACACTTATCCTAAATGCTCAGCCTGTCACACTTCTCTGCACTGTTAATGAGCAGTGTGTGCAAACATGGCCACCTTCTTGCTCTACCTGAGTCTGTGGGCGGTGACCACACCTCCCTCTTCCTCTGTAGGGAGCACACAAAAGCTGGGACACAGCCCGTACTTGTTGCCTGGTTCAGTGGGATAACACTCCAAGTGCCACGAGAAAGACCAGCCACCAAGAAACACAGCTGCAGGTGGCCTCCCTCTCTCCAAAACCAGAAACAAAGGCAATCATTGACCAAGGCATTGCCATGGAGGCCTCCCGGTCCCACCACTCACACAGCTGCTCATAGGGCCAGCTGCTCATAGGCGACCCAGAGAGAAAATC
Organism: Peromyscus eremicus; assembly: GCF_949786415.1. Classification (NCBI taxonomy): domain Eukaryota; kingdom Metazoa; phylum Chordata; class Mammalia; order Rodentia; family Cricetidae; genus Peromyscus; species Peromyscus eremicus. The sequence continues at coordinate 160,118,589 of NC_081417.1, forward strand.
TCCAGCTCCAGCTCATGGCCAGCAGGTCACTGATGGCCCCTCTCTGATCTGCATGTGGCCCCCTCTTCCACATCCGAGGAACCTAGTCTGTAGGCTGCAAGGCTGAGCACCACAAATAACTCCCAACATAAATATGGCCTAAAAATAGCCATAAATCATTCTCATTCCAAATGGTGACAATTCTAATTTATAACAAGAGGGAAGAAAATGAACACGGTGGCTTTTTTTTTCCCTGGCTTCCAAGCTACTGCTGAGGACGAATTCCACCCCGCTGTTACTTACAACCAGGAGTTCCTGATTTACGTATTACTAAAGATGAAATATACCATGGGCCTCCAGGCACGGAGGCTGCTTGCTGAGGTTTAGTGTGAATTCCTGCAGGCTCTCTATGTCCTGCATAAGCAGCTTCCTTTCTCTTGGTCCCCACCCAAGCTTTCTCTCTCTTTCTCTCACTACCTATTCTTCCATTGTGGGGTGATAAGAGCCCTCCCCCCACCCCAGAGGGCAAGCCCCAACTCTCTGGGCTCCCTGCAAGAAGGGCTAATGTCTGTGTATTAGCAGGACCTGGTCACAATGCTGGAGATGGTTCTTTCCAGTGGCACGTTCGGGTAATCTGCACATTAATGTTCCATGCAGTCAATTAAACTGCACACGAGGCAGAGGAGAGGGAACTGGAATTTCTCATACCGCGGCTTTTCTTATTCATCACCATAAAACAATTCTTATTGGTATATTAAAAAAAAAAAGCACATACACATAAAACGAAAGTTATCTCTCTCCATGGGGTAATATAATAAAAGCCATTTGATGCTATTTTTGGCAGCCATAAAAGCACATAATTAATACAGGGAAAAAAACCATCGTGACAAAGTGTGTCACAAAACCCGTCAGTGCCCAAGGGCAATCCTCAGAACTCAAGTGTGCTCACAGTCCCCGCTGCCCACTGAGACGCGCCAGACACTCAACATGACAGTAGCTAGGACGCTAGCCTTCCCCTCTCTGAAATGCCAGCCGAATCGTGGGAGGCTTCCGAGATCTCGCCCGTGGTATCCCTGGCCACATCCCTTTGAGGGTGGCAGGTAAGACCCTTGGTGGGACTGGTAAGGGATGTGAAAGAGCTGGTACTGGCTAATCGGCAGGTCCTGCGGGACACCTGGTCGGGACCCTCTGAAGGGAAGGGACTTCTCTCAGGTTGCCCCTGGCTCAGAGCCAGAATAGCAAAGTTGCATCCAGGAAACCCAGAGTTGAGTTTGGTCCAGATCCTGAGCCATCCCTACAGATCCCCCTCCACTCCAGCACTGCAAGAACCTTGCTCACCCGAGAATCCACCTCATTATCTTTAACCTCTGTTGAAGTTAAAACACCCGCAGGGAGATGAAATATTAGTCAGCATGGGGAGAGTTGCCCAGCCCTGAAGGGCATTACCAGTTGACCAAAGCACCTTGAGAGGGCACTTCCTCATGATGACACCCGTCTTCCCCAGACCTGCACCCCAGCACAACCCCAAAGCACCCAGAAACACATATGATAAACGTAGTAGAGGAACCCACAGGCACCTCGCCAGTCCCCATCCGTACATCAGTGACCCCCTAGGTAGGGCACTTTGGCCACGGTCAACTCCAAAGAAATGGAAGAGAAACTCTCAGGTGAGAAGGCCAATGCCAACGGCAGGAACTTGACAAGACAAACAAAAATTCCCTTGACAGTGGTGACTGGCCTCGGATCACTCGCAAGCAATTCCAAATTCTCTGTGGCGGCCCAGAAATGACATTTGGGGACAGGAGAGCCTTTCCCGCCCTTTACCTCCACTCCCTGGACTTTGAGCTTCATGTGGTCCTCTCTGGTCGTTTTCCCATCTTTCCTCTTCTTCCAACAGTACCCGTCCTTCCTGTACTTCACTTTCTTCCTGTTGTAGAGTATCATGGAGCCATTCTGCGGTCTGCAAGCGACAAATGGTTAAGTTACTGAGAGAACTAAGCAGAAGGGAAATTTATGAAGAAAGATACCGCAGACCAGTGAAAGTCTCTACAGAAAAGCAATATTCCACATTTGCTGGGACATAATTTTTCACCTTTTATTGCAGCTCCCTGGATTAACCGTGTTTTACGGCCAGCCAAAATTTGCTTGTGGATTTGGTACCTAATGAATTAAATGTGTCAATGATAGGCTTAAAAAACAACCCCTTAGTAATTTCCACAAACTAATCAGGATATACGAGGCAGGGGGCCGGAGCTCAGTAGCAAAAAAGTAGGCAAAAGAGAGAGAGAGAGGGAAAAAAAGTGAAAAGAGCCAGGGGTGTTTGGCAGCCCTGTAATATCTTATCTCTTATAGAAGGATTTTCTACACATCTTTTAATCCATCAGCCAGCATTAGGGAATAAATAAGTTTAACGCAGACGCTAGATGACTATGTTCAAAGCAGACCAATAGAAAGCCTGGGTGCTGAGGCCAACCACTCTTGATTCATTGCTCGCATTTAGATTACCACTGGATACAGACCGAGCATCACAGTCCTTCTTCTCTGGCAAGCAAAGTACCTGATTCCTCCCCATTTGGGCTTCAGCTGTCAGATGTCTTAGATGCACTAGGACCCCTCATCTGTTCTGTCTGTGACTACAGCAGCTTAGGGAAACGGCAGCCCATTTTGTTTAACAGGAACAAGCATGGCTGAGGACGTGGCTCAATGAAGTGTCTGCCCTGCAAACGTGAGGACCTGTGTTTGGATCCTGGCACCCATGCAATAAACTGGGCATAGCATTGTACGCCTCTATCCCAGCACTTAGAGTCAGGAAGATCAGATGTTCCAGGTCATTCTTGGCTACATAATGTGTTCAGTGCCCACCCGGGATACACAAGACCTGTGTCAGAAAACAAAACAAAACAAGCCATAAAAAGTGTCAAACAAACAGAACATTATGTTTTCCAAAGAAGAAGCATACTTCAGCCACAGAAAGCAGAGCAGTGGCGTGTGTGTGTGTGTGTGTGTGTGTGTGTGTGTGTGTATCTGTGTATCTGTGTGTCTGTGTGTCTGTCTGTGTGTGTCTGTGTGTCTGTGTGTATCTGCGTGTCTGTGTGTCTGTCTGTGTGTGTCTGTGCGTCTATGTGTGTGTGTCTCTCTCTCTCTGTGTCTCTGTGTATGTGTGTGTGTGTGTGTGTGTGTGTGTGTGTGTGTGTGTGTGTCTGTGTCTGTGTCTGTGTCTGTGTATGAAGGTGCTGTGGTCACATATCTTGGGTAGGAATTTACAAAGAGAGAAAGAATTAAGGCCCTCCCCTAGCTGCCAGCAGGTGCTATAGTAAGTCATTCCCAGAATAAAGTTGCAGCAGGTGCAGATGTGGGCAGATCCAGCCCTGAAGCTAGCGCACTCACCCAGGGGCTGGCTTTGTGCTGCCTGCACCTGTCCACTAGGCACAGAAAGGCTTGCCTGTGGCTCTGTGTGTACACGTGTCAGAGCCAGATGAGGGAGCGCTGCACAGTCGTGGGGCTGTTAGAGCAGCTTTGGATGTACCTTGGCTTATCGCTTCTCCAGTACAGTAGAGGTGGGGAGAAGAAACATGCCCATCCATCCTCCTGCTGCTTGGGGAGAGCCTCCCGCCCCCCAACTTCGCTTTCTCTGTTGAACAATGGACCGTTTCACCATCCAGGACTGAACACTGGCTATTGATGGCTTAATCTTCCATTGTCTAGAGGGTAAAAAGAAAACCCAACCCTCCCGGGTGGCTGCAGCTAATTGTGGTTCCCACCCAGCCCGACTGTGTCATCTGGCAGCCACAGGAAGACTAAAGAGCAATTCCATGGGAAATTATAGACTTTCGGTGGTGCCTCCCTACACTACATTGTTCCCTGATCAGGGTGCAATTGGTTTGTCACTGTTGGTTTCCTCCCTCAGCCTGCACCAACTAAAACAATCCCAGGAAACAGCTTCACCCACTATTCACACACTATCACCTGACGGTATCTACGGTGCCTACAGGTCTGCACTGGAAACCCCCACAGTCGGTCTCCATCTCTTCATGGGAAGGTGACTTGTGTGTGTGGGGGGGGGGGTTGTCACTGGCCTCCTTTAGCCCCAGCAGCTCTGGCCACTTGCACTGTAACCTCAGACCACTGCGAACCCTCCCAGTTCCTCAAACACCCAGCAAAAGGTCCCCAAACCTGAGCTCCCATCGCTAAGGCCACTGCCTGGGGGTGGGAGGTGCAAAGGATTATGTTGGGGCAAGCAAATGGACTCTGTGTCCCTGTCCTCTCACGGAGGGGGTGGGGGTGGGTGAAGACACACATGGAAACACAGCCAGGATACCCCTGGTCAAAAAACAAAGGTTACCTTCTGAAGAAGACCTCAGGAAAAACCACCCAGCCTCCAGGGACCAAGAAACGACCCGCGACTTGTTCCATCCCTGCTATGGTTAAGGATACTTAGCACCTGTACCTATATGGTAAACGGTCCCCAGAGAGAGGGGACTCCCTCAAATGCTGTCATATGCAGTTCTTATAACTCATCTTCTGTTGACCTCACCTTAAAATTCTGAGAGTGGCCCCGTCATTTGTCACCGTAACAGGACACCATCCAGGGAGCTTCAGTGTTCAACTCAAAGGACCTCAATGAATGAAATTGTCAGCTCATTTCACAGTAATGAGAGCCAAGCAGTGTGCAACCCTCTAGTCTGGTTCTGTTTGAGTTTGCTCTGCTCGGTGTGATGTGGAGGCCCCACCGCATTCCCAGGCCCTGACAGCAATAAAGGGGAAATGGCCCTGCTACAGACCGAGTCTGACAGGTTGTGACGCCATCCCTGCTGCAAACACAGCAAGTCTGAACCTGTGGGAAGGGGTCCCAAGAAGGAGGGAGGGTCCAGGAAGTGGTCTTTAGGATGGAGGAGAAGAGCTAGGCCACAGGGGCTGACATGGAAGGGCCTCCATTTACTAACTGACCACTTAAGGCTGAGCAGGCCTGAGCAGAGCAGGGAGGCAGGAACGGAAATGCAGATGGAGGACATGGACCGTGTGGACAGAGCCAGCAACCTAACAATCCCAGCCTTCTCTGTCCTGGTCATTCACATGTACCTGCTGCTGGCAGAGAATATCACATCTACACCCATCTATCATCTGTATAGTTCTCACCTGCACACCAACTCTGTGAGGGAGGCATTGCCAACATGCCCAGATAACCAGCCTTTTGTGCTACAGTGTCTGGCAAATCTGTGGATGCCAGAGAAGCTGAGGCTGCAAGATATGCGGAGACTGAATCCTGATCTGCTCTCCTGGCTGGGATTGGTAGTCCTGAAGCACCCTGAGCATGGGACCAGGGGTCAAGAGGGTGGAGGCCAGGCTTCCTCTCTTGTAGTTGGGCAAATCCCAAGCTGCGCATGTTTCCTCTGTGGAATCTGGCGGTAACTCTAGAGCTATTCCAGTATTTCCTTCCTAGGACTGGGGTAACCCAGACTTGCCCTCCCACAGCTAAGGTAAGTAGGGGTGTTCAAGGTTTCTCCTCCTGTTACTAGGGTAACTCTGGGTTTGTCCCAGGTCCCACCCCTAGCTAAGGTAACTCTGGCTCCTCATTCTCCCCTCTGGAGTTGGCACAATGGAAACCTGCTGAGGAACAAGTCCTTTCCACTCATCCTTTGCCTCCTTCACCTCCGCTCTCCCCTACTGCTGCTTCCTGGGGTCGGCTGTGACACAATCTTGGGCTAGACTCTAATCTTCCTCCCAGGATCTCCTCTGGGACAACTAAGCCAAGACAGGCAGTCTGAGAGCCCCGGGGACGCTCCCGAGGTCCCCGCTGCACTTCACTGGTGCAGAAGAGCTACAGCAGAGAGTGTGGCCATGGGGAGCTTTGTTCTAGGCAGGAGGCCGCTGCCCAAGGAACCCTTTCATCTAAGAAACTAACAGTTATGAACATCAGTTACACTCCACACAGTGGTGAAAAAAGTCCTTGGAGTAGAGGAAAGCGTCACAAATGAAAAGATCTACATATATGTGGTATAGGTGGCTGAGTGGGTGTGCCAGTGGGTAGGTAATAGGAAGAAGCTAGAGATTCCACAGTGTGATGGTGTGAAGAACATCGCCAACAGGCTCAGATGTTTGAACACTAGGCTGCCCATTGGTGCCACTGTTGGTGTTGGCTTAGGACTGCTTAGGTGCAGTCACACTTTGAAAAGCTGCAAGTGAGCTTCAAGGTGGCAAAGCCACACCACATTCCCAGTCCGACCTCTCTGTTTCTTGCTTGTGGTTCAAGATGTGAGTCCTCAGCTTCTTTCTGCTCTGGCTGCCATGCTGCTGCCTGCTGCAATGCTGCCTGCTGCAATGCTGCTGCCTGCTGCTGCCTGCTGCTGCAATGCTGCCTGCTGCTGCCTGCTTCCTGCTGTAATGCTGCTGCCTGCTGCCTGCTGCAATGCTGCTGCTTGCTGCCTGCTGTAATGCTGCTGCCTGCTGCAATGCTGCTGCAATGCTGCAATGTTGCTGCCTGCTGCTGCCTGCTGCCTGCTGCAATGCTACTGCCTGCTGCCTGCTGTAATGCTGCAATGATGTCTGCTGCAATGCTACTGCCTGCTGCCTGCTGTAATGCTGCAATGATGTCTGCTGCAATGCTACTGCCTGCTGCCTGCTGTAATGCTGCAATGCTGCTGCCTGCTGCAATGCTGCAATGCTGCAATGCTGCAATGCTGCAATACTGCTGCTTGCTGCCTGCTGCCCTTCACAATGGACTCTAATCCTCTGGAACTATGAGCCAAATAAACCCTTCCTTCTACAAGTTGCTTTGGTCATGGTGTTTTCTCACAACAGAAAACTAATACAGACACATGTTTAAGGTAAATAGATGATAGATGACAGATGATAGCTGAAGACAGATGGATGATAGATTGACAGCTCAATAGATAGATGATAAATAGATCAATAGGTAGATAGACAGATGATAGCTAAAGATAGATGATAGATAGACAGATAGGTAGATGATAGATTGATAGATGATAGATGGATAAATGGATAGAGAGGATAGCTGACCATAGATGATAGATTATTGATAGACAGATACATACACATGAAAGACAGATATCTGAAAACAAATGATATAATGATAAAAGAACTTCCATCTACGATAAAGAAGGAATATTTAAATAAAATTTAAATATAGGAAAGAATTTAATTAGAAATACTAATTTCTCCAATCTAAAGAGAACTGCAAAGTCTTCTAAAACACATCAAAGAAGGTTTTGATACATACAAAAATGTGGCATGCCTCCACTAGGGTGAAATAAGATCATAAAATAAATGATCTTATTTGAGTTAATTTCTGTCAATGAGAACATCATTGGGTTTTTTTTTCTAATATAGAATATTTTCTTATAAAATTACTTAGGGGCTGGAGAGATGGCTCCCTTGTTAAAGGTGCTTACACCTCTTTTAGAAGACCCAGGTTCAATTCCCAGGACCTATGTGGCAGCTCACAACCACCTGCAACTCGAGTTCCAGGGGATCTGACGCCCTCTTCTGACCACTGAGGGTACTGCATGCACATGGTGCATGGACATATACTCATCCACGCACAGACACATAAAATCAGAATAAATATTATTATTTACAAGACATAAATATTAAGAAGAGCCAGATAAACCCCAGTGAAGAAGCCAAGAGACAGGCCTGGTGGTGCGGGCTGTAATCCCAGCTATTTTGGAGGCTGAGGCAGGAGGCTTGAACGTTTAAGAGTTGCCTAGTGAATTCAAGGCCGGCTTGGAAACTTGGTGAGATATTGTCTCAAAATAATTAGAAAAACAAGGGGCTGTGAAGATGACCCAGTCATAAAAGGGTCTGTCACCCAAACATGATCACTTGAAACGGGATCCCAGACCCTTGTAAGAAGTTGGGGTGGCCATGCACTTCCGTAACGCCAGCACTGGGGGAGGGAAAGAATAGTGTAGAGACAGGTGGAGCTCACTGGCCAGCCAGCCTAGGCAAACCAGTGAGCTTCAAGTTCCGTGAGAGACTCTGCTCAATAGACAAGTAAATTTGAGGAAAAACACTGGGTGGCGACCTAGGGCCTACACATGCATGTGCACCCATGTGAAGGTATACCCCCACACACATGCCCACACCTATACTAATAAATAAACATATTATACACACATACCACACAAGCAAAACAATAAGTAAAAAGAAAGTTGGTGATATTATTTAGCTCAGTGGCTGCTACCTAGTAGGTGCAAGGCCCTAGGATCTACCCCCAGGAACACACATACATATACATACAACACACACATACACACACACACACACACACACACACACACACACACACACACACATAAGATAAAGGCTAGCTGTACCATCTACTGACCCATACTGTAAAGCCTCTATACTTTAAAATATATGAGTCTGGTAAATGAATATTGACCAGTAGAACAGAATAGACATTCCTGCTTCCATATACAAGTTTAACTTACACAATAAATGAGCTATATCAAGTCAGTGGGAAAAGGGACCAACGTTTTAATATGCAATATTACAATCACCAGAGAGGAACTAGAAAGAGATGCCATTGAGACTACCTTTCTCCCACTAACACACCACCCTAAGCAGACCGGTAACTTTCCATGTAATAAATAAACAACAGTACTGGAGAAGAAAATATAGGCGATTCCTCTACTACCAAAATGAGTGACACTTTCCGAACCATGATTCAAGACTCAGTAAAGACCCCTGTGAGCTGGCTACATCGGATTCCCTAAGGCAAAGACACTAGATCTCTTTCCACAGTGGCTGATCCATCTCACACCCCACCAGCGATGCACGGGAGGCCCTGACATCCTCTCGTCCTCCCCAACTCCGTCTTCTGGACTGAAGCCACCCTGTGGGTGTGTGGTAGTTTTAATTTGCATTTCCCTAATGACTACTGATGCTAACCATCCTTTCATGTCCTTATTAGCTATTCCTATAATTTCTTGGGTAAATGTCTATTTGAATCTTTAGCCCGTTTTCGATTAAATTGCTTGACTTCTTTGAGTTGTCAGAAGCCTTTACATAAAGTCCTAATGGAACTATTTTATCACACACTTTCTCCAAGCCCATGATTTGAGTTTTCTTAATGGTTTCTTTGACATTTTTGATGAAAATCCAGGTTATCCGTTTTCTCCTTTTTACAAATTTTCAGAGATGAAGGAAGTCGTTGTTTGGTCCAAGGCCATAAAAGTCTCCTCACGTTTTCTTCTAGGAGTTTCATATTTTTAGTTCTTTCCTTCAGGCCTGGGACGTGGTAGTTTTTGATATGGTGATGCAAGGGTCTCAGCTGATTTTTGCTGTGCTGATGTCTGAGGGTCTCAGCCCCATCTTCTAGACTGAAAACGTCTATCCTACCTCCCAACCCATCCACTGAATGACTTTTGCATTTTTGTTGAAAATAAATGAAGTATAAACATAAGGTTTTATTCTTGAACTTCATATACTGCTCTGTTCCCTGTCGTATGCCAATCATCTCGATTGCTGCAGTTTTGAAGTCAGGGACCCCAAGTCCTCTAACTACCTCTTTTTAAAGTTGTTTTGGCTGTTCTAAGACCTTTGTATTTCCATATGAATTTCATGATTAACTTGATCATTTTAGGATTGGAGAGAAGGATTCAAGGGTTTTTTCTTTGTTTTAGGTTGCTTTTTTAATGTGTATGTTTGAGTGCCTGCATAGATGCATAAAATCACCATTGGCGTGTCAGTGCAGTGGCTGCGGAGCCTGGAAGAGGCACTGAATCCCCTGAAGCTGGAGTCACACACAGTTATGCCACCTGGAGTGGGTGCTGGGAACCGAACCCTGATCCTCTGCAAGAGTGGCAAGTGTCCTTAACCTCAGAACCATGTCTCCAGCCCCCCTGGGGGTTTGGATAGGATTGAATCAAGAAGTCAATTTGGATAGAATTGCTGTCCTGATAGTATTGAGTGTTTCAGCCATGTCCAATGATGTGGTTTTTAATTCCATTAACATGGAATGTTCTCTCCAACTATGTAAATCTGGGCTCTCCCTGAGTAAACTTTAGAGCTTGCAATGTACAGGTATTAAAACTTGTAAAGCAAATCCATGCTAATTAATTTATTCTATTTAATGTTCTTTGTGAATGGAATTGTTACCTTAATTTCACTTTAGGGTTGTTCATTTCTACTTCATAGATGCATAATTGACTTCTATATATTGATCTTTGTGAAGGTGACAACTGATCGCTAACTTGATAGGATTTGGGATCACCTTGGAGGCAAGCCTACAGGCACACCTGTGAGGGACAATCTAGATTAGGTTAGCCCCTGAGCATGCCTGGGAGGGATTAGTTAGAATAGCTTAATTGAAGTGGGAAGATGTTCCCTGGGCGTGGGACCTGTGCAGAATAAAAAGGAGAAAATGGAGCTTGATGGCTCTGTGAGTAAAGACACTTGCTGTGCAAGCTCTTGTGACCTGGGTCCCGTGCCCAGATTCCACATAAAGCGGAAGGAGAGAACTGACTCAGAGCTGCCCTCTTATCTTCACATGCTCACCATGTCACCCTGGTATGCACGCCTCTACAAAACACAATAATAATTATAAGTAAAATAAAGCCTAGGTTTCTTTTTAAGAGAAAAAAAGCTGGGCCCTGGCACCCATTGCTCTGTTTCCCGACTGTGGATGCCATGTGAGCAGCTGCCTCGAGTTCCTGCCTCTTTGACCTCGTGCCCTGATGGACTGTACCCGTGAGCTGTGAGCCCAAAGGACCCTTTCTTTTTAAATTGCTTTCACCAGGGTATTTTGTCACAGCAACAGGAAAGCTGGCTGTGACAACCATGTATGTACCAAGACCTTCTAAATTTCTTCTATTAGTTCCTGTAAAGTTTTTGTAGCTTATATAGGCTTTCTACATGTGGAATCAAGACACACACATGAGTAAAATGATATCATCTCTTCCTTTCTGCTATGGTTGCCTTTTAACTCATTTTCTTGCTTCGTTGACCTGGCTGGGTCCTTCAGTTCATTGGTCAGAAGTGGTGGGAACACCTTCCACTGTCCCCAGTTTTAAGGGGAATGCATTCTACTTTTCGTTTGGTTTGTTTTCTTTGCATTTCAGTACAGTATCAGCTATAACAACGATTTAAAATTCTGTGAAATGGGCTCAGGAAGCTACTTGATGATGTCCCCACTGACCAGCCTTGGGACAATTTGAGTATGAGTAAGAGTAACAAGTACAATGATTGGAATTCATTAAATATGTTTAATCTCTGGGTTCATTGTGATCATAAAATAAACAAGCAACAGCAACAAAATCCATAAACTTCTCACTGCTGGAGGACACCTATGACCTAAGACATCATTTTCCAAACCTAAAAAAAAAAAAACAGAAAGGCAGGGAGAGAATCACACGCGTCCCACCTTCCCTGTCACACGGCTCTCCTGAGTTATCAAATAGAGGAAAATTTTCTCTACAAAAGCCCTCCAGTCAATAAAAGAGATGGAGGAAGGGAGCAAGAGGCAGTCCCATCATCTGTAATCTCAAGTGCATTAGCAGAGCTGGTCGGGTGCAGAGCTGGTCAGGTGAGCACTCCAGGACACTCACCAGAGTCAGCCTGGCGCTAAGTGTCCCTCAGTGGGAGAACCTTCTACTACTGCGCAAACAAAAAAGACCTTGAAGAGAGAACATTACATTGGGTGGGTACATGTTGGGAAGAAGGGTCCAGGAGGAGTTGGAGAAATGGGGGATGGGTGGGTACTATCAAAATACATTTTATAGATGTATAAAATTCTCAAAGGATAAATAAAAATACTACTAAAATAAAAGACCTTAAAAGTCAGTCTCTTGACTCAGTTTCCATTTTCTCAGCCTCAGGGGACAGGAATATCCTAAATGATGCCATGGGGGAAACTGTCAACAAAATCCAGACCAGAAGAAACCACTAGAGGACAAAACGACCTGGCTTCTTCAGCCAGGTCTTCAAGAAACAGAGCAAGAGTGAGCTGGAGTCAGGACATACACATTACAACACGTCAAAACACATCCTTCAATTGAGGTGGTTATCCCTAAGGTGGGCATTGACCAGGCCAGATGGACTGTGTGTGCATGTACACATACATGTGTATACGTATGTTTGTGTATGTGTATATATGTGTATGCATATGGATGTGTATAGGTGTATATGTGTATGTGTATTAAGTGTGTGTATGTATGTCTATGTATAGATGTATGTGCATACATGTGTATACATGTGTGTGTATATGTATATGTGAGCTTATGTGTATATGAATATATATTTGTATGTGTGTGTTACATGTATGTAGTATATATGCATATCTATATATAATGTGTGTGGTATATATACATTACATATACATATGTATGGAATTTATAGGACAATTTGAATCTCAAACACTGACATTCTAAATAATAATAATTTTGAATTATTATTAACTTGAACTGATTATTGCAGTGCAGAAGTATTTTTAATACTTTTAGAGATACAGATTAAAGTATTTATTGATTAAATTGTGCGACATCCAAGCTGTACTTCACATAATGTCAGGGAGTGGGAGGGCTGGAGGACGTGAAGAGACCAGGCTGGCCAAGCACTGACCACAGCTGAAGGCAGGCCCAGGGACGGGGGAGCCTGTAGCTAGTTTGTCTACACTTGCAAATGTCTGCAATGTCCATAAGGAAGATGACTGTCATGAGACCTGGAGTAGACGGGCCCTCCTCAGCTCCTTCCTTACACACCTTGAATAAACACCTTGGCTTCCTGAGAACCTGATGTGAGCAAGGTGCCCAGCAGCTGCCCAGCATGTAACATACGTGCCCATGACTATTCCTAGTCACAAATTTGGTCCCTTTTCATGGGTTCACCCTCAGAAGCAATGACAGGAAGACAGAGGGAGTGAGGCAGTGATGCATCATGGGGATGTGCCTGGGACACTCACCGTGTGAGGAGCTATCCCTAAACAATGAGGCCATCACCTTAGGAAGGCAGAAGATGATTGACAGCTACTAACCAGAGGAAGGCCGTGTGCATGAGAGGTTTTGTACATACATATAAGGTGAAGAATTATGGAACCATCAGGAACTGAACCCAACACTAAGCTAAATCTATCAAAACTGTAGTGTGAAGCTGGGAAACGCTTAGTCAGCAAAGTGTTTGCCTGTAAGCATGAGGACCTGAGTTCCATCCCCAAGCAACCATGTAAAAAACAGGCATGGTAGCATGCGTCTGTAATCCTAGTGCTGGGGGTAGAGGGCAGAAAGATGGATCCCTAGAACTCACTAGTCAGCCAGTCTAGCCTCATCAGCGAGCTCCAGGATCTGTGAGAGGCCCTGCCTCTGCTCATGTGCTCATGTATGTGCACACACATACAAGCATGCACTGATACCCACTATCCAGACATGCTTTCCACTCTCCACCCTTAGACAGAAATCAATGCATCCCACACTGGTCTGGCTCATGACCCTCTCCTAGAACCCTCATTTTCTCTGTGTTCATCTGCAGAATCTCAAGAAACAGCCAGTGTCATCCAGACAGTGAGACCCGGCTGCTGCTGCTGCTGCTGCTGCTGCTGCTGCTGCTGCTGCTGCACTGGTCCATGAATTACAGGAACCATTCTCCTGGGCCATCCTGCAGCCCGATGCCCTGACTGCAGCACTCTGCATGCCACCGATCAGTTCTGGCTCTTACACCTTCCCTTCAAGCACAGATGTTCTTGCACACAGTAGGACTGTGAGCCACACCCGATGGCTGCTACACATCGTAAACATCCCCTTCCTCCAGCGAAATCCCAGACAAGTCTTGAGTGCCTCTGTCTTTCCCTTCTTTGCTCTGGGTCCCCCACTCCTGCCCCAGGCATGGAGGTGGGCCTAGTTATAGGAAAATGCAGCATGTGCATTTCCAACTGCCTGCAAGCTGTGACCCCATGCGTAAAGCAGATCCCCATGACAGGGACCAGACTGCAATACTATTCTCAAGGCCGGTGCTAAATCTCCACTCCATAGGGCAGTTAGAAAATGGAAAGTGCCACCCTTAATTGAGGCAGACGTACTTTATGTACCTGGGCCTCTCCTGATCTTTTCACCATGAATAGCCTGATTTACATGCACCATTAGAGGCAGGTGGCCTGGACCAAAATGTCAATGATAACCATGACACTAAGGAGAGCTGTCCCTGACTAAGCAGTTGTTCCAGGGGCCAGGGAAAGCCTTTACACCAACTTCCCATTTTAATCTCACAGTAACTTCAGGTTGGTGCCAATCTCCTCAGAAACATGGAGCCCACAGAAGGACAGAAATGGTCTCAAAGTCACACAGCCAGTAAGGTGAGGGCCGGGGACTCACGGCATCATACTTCTTTGTGGGGCCTGGCTACTAAGCACCAGCTACCTATTAATCTTCTTCCACCAAGGATTTTCTGGTCAGTGTGAAGAGGGGAAGCACTTCCCACAAAGGAAAGGCTGTCTGAGCCTGACTTCATATTGGTCCTGTGGTTCTTCCCTTTGTCACATGGGGAGAGGGACAGCGGGGTAAAGGACGTCTCCTCTGCTTATCTCCCTTGCACACAGACCCAGGGAGAGCCATGATGGATGGCTAGTGCATGCAGCAAGGTTGATAGAGCACCAGATGGAACCTCAAGAAGCCGTGGAGACAGCCCAGATCTCACAGGACACGGGGCTGGTTTATTAGCCTGCCACCAGGCATCTTCTCCCCGGCTTGTTTATAGAGTCCTTACGATTTGGGGGGTGGACAACCCAAAGCAAGCAGGCTGGTCACAAACATTCAGTGTCATCTCCTGCCTCCAAGTCATGGTCACTCCAGGATATTTGTAGAATGATGGGGGGAAGGGGACCATGAGGACTGGCCCAGGCTGCAATCCACCAGATATGAAAACCAATTGCTTTCTATAATAAATTCTAACTGGAGCCATAGAAATAACAAGGCTGAGGAGAAGGGAACGCCAATTTGCTTGATTTGATTAGCTCCTTCTTGGGCGGGCCAGCCCTGGCTTCTTTTCATTAAAATAAGGGCAAATTGAAAATCGTAAAAGAGGCTTTCTTATCAGAGAATGAAGGAACGACCCGGTAGATTCATAAGCTCCAAAGCCCGCCAAGGAGCCAGGCGACACCGAACAGCTCTGGCTCTTGACATCCGAGGTAAGCAGGTCCCAGGAAGCTGCTGCCTCAAACAGCTTCCTCTGGGAAGCATTCTTCATTTTTCTGAATCAAGGAAGAGAAAGCTGATCACATCAGCCGGCAGCTGGTGGTCTGCGTGGCCCAGTTTGTCTAATCGCCATGAACGCTTGTGAAGAGACCACGGAAGAGGAGGCCTTCCAAGCAGGGATGCCAGTGCCCTCTTTAGGGCCCAGGTGGCTTTGTAGGGAGAGGAAGCCAGGGTAGGCAGGCCTTTCAGGACTTCACAGTGGACGTCCATGTGTGTGTTTCCCAAGGGTACCAGGCAGGCTGCTAACCACAGCTCTGTTCATCTACTGATGTCAGAGGTCATGGGACAAAGGGGCTATGGGCTCTTGGGGATGGAAATGACCCAGGTCAGTCCAGAGTGGACCTGTGAGGACTCACTATTACCCCATTCCTGGAACTCTTACAGGCTCCTCTAAAAATCCTATCATGTCACCCGGTGATTTATTTGGTTAATATTTATTGGGCAGTTACTACACACCAGGCACGGATGCGGGGTACTCTGGGCGCCCCCGCCTTGTCTCTGCACAGCTGGCAGACTCGGGGTGCCTGAGGCCCACCTTGTTCACCTCAGGGACAAAGGTGGGCAGGAATTCCACAGCGACAGTATGAGCTGGCCCACTTGCTGACTGCTGGCAGTGGGTAGAGACAGGCAGCCTGGAGACTTGTCCCAGGACCCAGCATCTGGGCAGAAGTAAGGTAAAGGTGCCTGGACAGAGGCTTCCCACTGAGGTAGCGGCAAGTTTGAGGGACCTGAGGAAGGTGCGTGGCCTGGTGGAGGGCAGGCAGGAAGGGCAGGGCCTACAGTGGAAGATGAAGCCATGGAGCCAGCCAGGCCCAAGGGTGGGGTTAGTCCCAGCTGATGAAAGACCCAAATTAGCCAGGTGGCACGACCACAATCCCCAGGGAGGGAACAGCTAGGACTCTGGATTTTACTATGGGCACAACACAGCCCAAAAGCCCCAAATTGGCCCAACAGAGGCAGCTTTGGGTAGAGTAGGGGTTATGCCGTCTCCACACCGCGTCACAGAAGAGTAAACTAGTGGAGGAAGCCACTTCACAGAGGCAGGCTGGAAGCCCCTCCCCACCCAGGCACCACACCACAACAGAGCATGTGCAACGCAGAACCTGTGGCCTGAAGCTTAGGGCTTCCTCCTGTGCTCACTAGCCCACTGCCATTCCCGGGGTACTTTCTCTCTTTGCTGTCTATTGTAATCCATGCCTAACTCAGGAAGTGTGACTTTCCATTTCTTCCTGGTAGCTGCAGGGATCTGTCACCGACCCCACTACTTAAACTCTAGGAAATTGTCCTTGTGCTTCCCTTTTGGACCATTCCTAAATTCTTTTATTAAAGAAAGAGACTTAAGAATGCCAAAAGGGAGCCTCAGTTTCCCCAGCATCAATACTCAGGAAAAGTGATATTTGGGCAGAGACCTCGAAGAGAGAGGATAGGCACCCTCCAGATGATGGCGCCTCAAGGGGACCGGGGGGGGGGGGGGGGGAGGGCTTCGGCGGGCCTGGCTTCTGTCCACCCCTGTCATTGACATGGCAAAGAATTGAGAAGTATAATGGATGCTGGCCTTGGCCTGTCTGAGACAAGTTCTAAGGTAGCCTGGGTGGGCCTCGAAAGGGGAAGATCAGGCTAGCTCAGGCTGAGGATGAGCTTGAACCAGAAGGATCAGGTCTGGAGTGGCTGTGGTTACAGTGAGGCAGGGATTGGCCCGTAGGCCTCCAGTGCGCTAGGTCGCCATTCTTCTCTTCGACCTACATACACCCACTGCACAAAGTACATCTGTCTCAGCCATCTGCGGCCGGTTCTTCAGCCTCCCCACCCTGGCTGACTGGTAAACAGCAAGCACTCCATAAATGCTTGCCAAATAGGAAAATAATCAAGAAAGGAAAGGAACAGAATTCATCACTCTGTTTGAAGTATTTGGTCAAACAAAAGGAGGAGGGGATAAGATGGAAGACAAGAAATATCAGCCGTATCATTTCTGATTCAAATCTTCCATTCCCGCTGCTCAGTGCAGCCCAGACTCAGGTGCCCTGGCCTCACAGGACAACAGGAGCATTATTCAAATGCCACCCAGGGTCTTTGCCTCATGTTCTACCTGGACACATCTCATCTGGCCAAGTTCGTGCCTCTTCAGTGGAGCCCCGTGCTCCCACGGCCCCCACCTGTCACATCCCACCACTGATATTTTATTAATAATCCAATGTAAATCTGGGAGAAAATTAATGTGTCATCTCTTCGCAGGAAGGACTAAACATCTCAATGTGAGGGTCTGTTGAAGTTGTCATTTATCATTAGCACGCAATTCAAGGCAAGCTTCCCACACTCTGGTGGGAGCTTTCGAGACAATGAATCTCAGGGAATTAGCCTCTGGTCCAATTATTCCTGCTTCCCCCACCTACCTAAGAGATAAATTCTGTCTCTGTGGGAGGAAAAAAAAATTAAAAAGAGAAAAAGAGAAGGAGGAGGAGGGAGCTTGCTGTTCTCCTTCCTGGTTGAAATCAATTTTTCTCAAGGAGACAAGGCAATATTCATCGTGCGAGAAGGGAATAAGGCGATCCGCTAAAGGCCAATAAATGGAGCCGTTCCGATGAAAACTTCCTCAAATCAAATGTAGGGGAACCTCTTAATGGGCTTTGTTCTTCTTTTCCATAATCCATAACTATTAAGAGAAAGATGGGCAAGGAGAGGGTACTGTAAAGGGATTGCTGTGTAAACATTAGGAGTTTTCTTCTAGAGAGATCGGAGGACCACTGTGAACACGGGGCTCCATTCACCCTAAGCACTAGGCGCCCAGGTAAACCAGGACCATGGAGCCACACCAGCAAGCCTGCCCTAGCCCTCAGGGGGTTTATACTCCAGGGAGGAACGAGGCCCATACACAAACAGATTCACAGAAGCCAGTGAGCACCACAACGAAGCCAAGATGATAGAAATCCTATGCATTGGAGCAGAATTATTTTGTCTGGTAACTTTTTGTTTGTTTGTTTGTTTGTTTGTTTGTTTGTTTGTTTGTTTTTTAGCTTTAATGCAGACCATAAAAATTCATTCTGGCAAAAAAGCCACATTCTGATTGAAAAGTGATCAGGACAGAAGGATGGCAGCTTCTCCTGGCAGCAGAAAGGGGCCTTGAGCACAGGGATCCCAGCTCTGTCCAGGGGACCACACCATGTGGCATAGCACAGCATCCCCAGCTTCGGAGTGGGCCTTGCTCAGCCACGGTAGGTAGTGTTCTAAGTGACCATGGCTGCACCTCCTGGCTGACTGACCTCCTCCAGGCCGGTAGACGAGATAACGAAGGAGTTGGGGGTGAGGATCCTTGGGCAGGAAAATGGACTCAGAACTGGAGTCCCTCTGGGTGTTGCTTTTAGGTGGGCTCACCTCCATCTGGGAACAAAGCAAGACTCAGTGCTGAGGAGGCCTCTGCATGACACTGGGCCCTGACAAGTCCACCCCGGCTGGCTGTGTGTCCGGCTGGCTGTGTGTCCCCACCAAAACGCTTGGCAAGCAGGGCTGCTCCCAGCCCTCAACTCACCTTCACTCTGAGCTCAGAGCAGCCGCCACCTTCACCCGCCGCTGCCTACAAGACAGGTCTGACTGGGTCCCTGTTCCACAGAAGAAGACCCGTCCCAGAGACTGGGTACCGAGTGTCTCTAGGTGAGCTGTGGGGCTGTGGTGTGCTGCCAGACTCCCTCGGTCTGGCTGCCCAGCCCGCCTCATCACTTAGGATTCCTATCTGGCCCAAGCCATGTAACACCTCCGCTTCCTTCTACCTTCCTGCCCAGTCTGCCTCCAAGACCTGGCTCCTTCCCAGCTCCATACCTCCCCCATGGAGGAAATACTGCCTTGATCTGCTCTTGAGGGGAGCTCCTGTTGGCTTCATTGGGTGGACTTGACTGAACTCCAAGCTGGGAGCCCCTGGCTGTGTGAGACTGGATCTGCCTCCTCCTTTGTAGTTTCATCCCAAGGGTCCCATGGTCCACTGACTCCTACCAGCAGTGGGCATAGAGTTGAGTCAAGTGGAATGCAGGAAGGGGGGTCTTCGAGAAGGAAAGCTACTAACTGCCTGTGACACAGCAGGCCTCAGTGGCCCAAACCCTCAGATTTCAAAGGAGCCATCAATGCTAGCTCCTCTCCAGCTGGCCTGGTTCCCAGAGGCCGTGACTGACACCAAAAATCATCTTGGCTGCCCTCTACCTCTCTCAGACCTTTCCGGCTTGAGCTCCCAAGCAGAAGAGCCCCAAGTGATGACCTTCCATCCACATGAGACTATGAGTCAGCCTCCCAACAGCAGTTCCCTCCTGTCCATGTGACATCGACCCCCGGTCAGCACTGCCAGGGTTAAGGCAGAATGGGAACGGTCTGTGTCCACATGGGGTTGACAGGCAGACTTAGGACATGTTCCAGAGGGCCGGAGACAACACGCCGGGGCCTTTCTACAAAGGAAGGCCTGCCTCGAGAGCACTATGGGAAAATGGGTGGCCCAGAATAGGAGCTGATGAGTTGGTAGGGACAGGATACACAGACTAAACAGGGTATAGTGGCTGAGAGATTCCTGGAGCCTGGAACCCAAAAAAAAAAAAAAAAAAAAAAAATCAGGGGCCAGAGAAACAGGCCCAGAGCTGGGGACTGCTAGCTCCTCACAAAGATCTTCTCTTCCCTCGTCCACTGACCCCCAATCCTTATTTCTGCCACCACACCCATGCTCTAAGTGCTCAGTCACTACCTCCTGTTTTCCCAGAAGGCCTGGCAATGGCAGCCTCCAAAACACAGTTTCATCTGCTTTAGGGACAGGAGGAAAGCCAGGCCAGGTAGCATTCTCCCTAGGTGGAGGACCACAGGGGCCTTCCTTCCAGGTTCCCAGCACCAGCACCAGAACCTTCTGTAGGATTGTGTACCTCAGCACCCTTGACCCTACTGTTTTGGAGTTACAAATTCCAAACTGGATCCATGAGGTCAAAGAGTCCCTGATGATTCTCCACTTGGACATTGAAGAGTTGTTTGGGCCTTGGGGGACCCAATCAGGCTCTCAAAACACCCCAAAGAAGTATCTGATGAGACTCATCAAATCCTACCCCCTGTTACAGACTATGCCAGGGGCTCAGCATGGGGCTGCTTTCTCTTGTACCAACCTGCACCCATTTTTTTCAAAGATTTATTTTTGTTATTTTTATTCATGTGCATATGTATGTGTGTCCGTATGAGTGTATGCCAGCTGTGTGTCAGTGGCCAGAAGAGGGCATCAGTTCCCTTGGAGATGGCATTGAGTTATGGAGGTTTTGAGCCATCTGACTTGGGTGCTGGGATCCAAACTGGGGTCCTCTGCAAAAGCAGCAGTGCTCTTAAACTCTGAGCCATCTCTCCAGCCCCAGCTCTTCTGTAGTGAGTAGATAGTGTTCTGCTTCAGAAGGGAGAGCAGAGCGTGTGTTGTAATGGGAAAGCTGACTCTTTAAGTAGGGCAAGCTGAGCCCTGGCTTGGTGTCTGGCCTGCTCCCCTTAGGCCTGCCTCCCTTTCCTCAGCCACCACTGGGTACCACAGGACCCCATCAGGCCCATGGGTTCCTGTCTCAAGCTTTGGGTTCCGCCTCAGGGTCTCACACTTTTCTCTGGTCCCTGAGCACATGGCCCTGTGCCATGACAGCCTGCAGACCAAGAAGTCACGGTGTTGAGGGGTTGCTGGTGCGGGACAGAGTCAGGGTTTGGGAGCAGAAAGCATCCCTCGCTTGGCACCTGTCCCCCCTTTAACATGTTTCCACTGTTCTTGGGCCAGCTTCCTACTCAGCCTGAAACCTTCATACCTGAAACCTGAAACCAAGCAGGGGCTGCCTTTTGGTCCCCTCCACCTGTCCCCTCCAGAGTGGCCTTTCTTGCACTGTCCACACACTCACTTTCAATGGTTCTGTGAAGGGGACATCTTTGGGCTGGTGGGCCAAGACTCCGCCATCTGGCCATAGCTTACATTCCCACCCTTGCCTTTATGCTCTGAAGTCCTGTCCCCAGCAGAACATGCCCTTAGATGTCCCTAGGTACACTGTCACATTAGCCCCAAGAGCCCAGGAGTGCAGCTGTGGTTTATTCTGTTGTTCCTTCAACTCCGGCCGAAGCCCCAAATCCTGTTTGGTTGGTTCTTCAAGGCCTGTCTCTAATAGTCACTGGCTCTTCCTCACCCCACCATGGAGTTAAACAGCATTTCCCTGACCCTCCTTTGCCCATTCTGTAGATGACTCTGGTACCATGCCTGCCTGCTCAGAAGGTGGAAAACCTTGACTGCGGCTGCATTCCTTCATCTCCAGCTTCTAAATGACCCACAAGAGTGTCATGACTCCAAAAACACCTCCAGACCCCAGAGGAGTGTGGCAGGTGCTTGTCGGTATATGTCAGGACTATATGGGTCCTGTTTGACTCTTACAATGACTCATGGATAGGTGATGTTATGCTATCATTCCTCTCAAATGGATCCAAGGGGGTAAATAGTTTCCAAAGTTCACACAACTGTCCCAGTGGCCCCAGCACTGTGCTGGACTGGGAGGGCTGGCCCACATAACTGTCCCAGTGGCCCCAGCACTGTGCTGGACTGGGAGGGCTGGCCCACACAACTGTCCCAGTGGCCCCAGCACTGTGCTGGACTGGGAGGGCTAGCCCACACAACTGTCCCAGTGGCCCCAGCATCGTGCTGGACTGGGAGGGCTGGCCCACACAACTGTCCCAGTGGCCCCAGCATCGTGCTGGACTGGGAGGGCTGGCCCTAGGCACATGTTTTGGACCACATGACCTTCTCCCAGAAGCTGTGTGAGAGGTGCAGAGCCTCAGAAGCCCATCCTGAATTCAGAGCACCAGTAAAAAGCTTCTTCCAGCTTGTGAGAAGAGGCTTTCTAGGTAGTTGAAATGCCCTAGGTATCCCATCCCCTTGTCCATTTCATGTACTGGACACTCATGGTCCTGCCTTCTAGAGTCCTAGACACCAGCCCCACTCTGTAGCATCCTTGAGATCTGCCTCTGGCTTTTATTAGTTATGGAGAGAACCAAGCTGCAGGTGTTTGGTCCACAGAGACCTCTGCACCTCCCCTCTCCAGAGCTCATAAATCAGGGCCTCATGGTCTAACAGCCATGATGTTCCCCTAATCATGTTACTGCAATATTAATAAGGCTGTTTAATGCAACCGGATCCTTCTAAATTGTCACATAAAAATTTGGTAAATGTCAGACACATCATTTAATAGAAAGCGATGCTTTACTGTCAGGGGATCCGGGTGGCTGAAAGGATGAGCAAAGAGCCCAGTGACGGTGACCTCAGGCAGGCGTCGGGAGCAAAGCACTCCCAGCCTGGGCTCACCTTGGGCTTTTCTTCACTGGCAGTCAGCGGTCACCCTCAGAGTCCATGGTACGCAAGACACAGGGCAAGGGTTGCTGAGCAACGCTGGTATCAGGCTTGGAGGAATGGGAGTTCTGGTCCTCAAGCAGCAGATGGTCTTGGAGCAAGAGAACCACCAGGCTCCCCAGTCCCACCCACTCCTAGCAATGCCCCACAGTACAGTGGACTATTACTCACATTTGAGGAAGCAAGACAGCGTGCGGGAATACCATCCCACACGTGAGGAATTTAACACGACCGTGTTGGGTTCACATAACCAAACTGGTTCCACTCAACCTCTTCTGAAAGGATAGTGGCTGCTGCACCAGTGTGGAAGTGCAGAGCATCAAGAGATGGACATTGAGCAAAGCCCAGCAACAGACAGGAAAACGCCTACAAGTTGCTTCCTTGGGATGGGGAGACAGCTAACTCTCGTCTCCATCTCCCCACAACTGGGGTTTCCTATATGCACTGTCATGCTTGGCTTTTTGTGGGTGCTGGGGATCAAACTCAGGTCCCAATGCTTGCACAGCCGGCACCTTAGCCAACGACTCACCTCACCAAGCCTGTCAGACTTTTAATGCTATAATCTAATGTCATGTGCAGGGCTGGCCTGAAGCTAAGAAGGGGTCGAAGCATGCCTAAAACCCTGGATTTTCTCAGCAGGAGTTTGGCTGCTCCCCTGCCTTGCTTGGGCACCAAAGACCCCAGCAGATAGACTTTCCCGAGCGCAGACATGCCCCGTGCATGTAGCAACTGATAAGCTCATTGTCTCCAAGGCTACGAGGACTGGCTGCTGTTTATCTGACCACTGAAACATCCTGGGCTGGAGTTCCTTTCTTCTCTATATGACCTTATAAACTTCCTTCCCCTGGTCCCTGCTGCTCCCAAGTATGCAAATGAAGCACCCTGGATGTTCTTGCCCCAACCAATAACATACTACCACATGGATCCAACTGGCCATTCTTCCCGGGGTACAACTATCCCCTGGCCCCTCCCAATAAACTAGTTGTCCTCCAACACAGTCTCCCAGATGTACTTTCTCATACTCACTGCTGCTCAGGATCCTCCTTAGACCCTGCGTTCCCCCCCCCACCCCCATCAGGCTAGTGCACAATAGTCCAACCATCCAGGGACGAAGTGGGACTTGAGCCTGGCAGTCATGCACAAATGCACTGGGCAATGATCACCGCTATCCTGGGTCACAGACTGGACATGCCCAGTTTATAGGAATACCCCTGCTGCTAGTGACAGACAAGTCCCCAGGACACTGATGAGGTAAAAGAGTAGCAAAGGAGGAGTCCTGCAGGAGAGCAGGTGAGATGTGACTATAGGTCCGGCTCAGTGTGCTGCCCTGTCCAGCCAGCTCTCTTTGGCTTCTGTGCTTCAACACACTTGCTTCCTACCTCCCTGTCTCAGCCAAGGAGACTCCAGTTCAGGGAGGCTGGCCCGGGTCACAGCGCTTTCTGCTATTCAGAGGCTGAGGTAGTGAGGATGTGCCTTCCTGAGAACCGAGTCTCAGAACAGCAGCCACGGAGAACGGCAGGAAAGTGGCACTGCAGTATGGGTGGGCAGGATGCCACTGGTCCATCCAGGAGACACACATACAGGGCCCTGGCAAAGGGTTGGGTGAAGACACCTGCCGAACACTCCCATAATGAGAGGGTGTACCAATCCTCCAGCCTTGCCCTTGACAGCCAACTGACCCCAAGAGAGAGGCTCTGCCCCTCTGTGCTGCCAGCCTGCAGGCACAGAAAACTATGGGATCTGGTACAGTTCTCCAAAACGATGATGGTGTTTAAAAATAAAGCCGGTATGCAGCAGATTTCCTGTAAAAATCCTTAATTTTAGCAAGTGAAAATAGTTTTAGAAATCTGTTTCTATCTTGGATTTCAGTCTGTGTGTGAAGACAACCCACTCTGATTTGGCCAGCTCTGGCTTTTGCCTCCTCCTTTTGGGTAGAAGCTAAGCCACCCCACGATGGCGCTGGCTGGGACTGGACAGGACACACACATCCTAGCTAGCTAGTCGAGGCTTGCCAGGTCTCTTGGCTGCTGGTTTGCAGCCTGACCTTGAACAGCCATTCTGTTTCCAGCTAAGCTTACAGCCAGCCTCTCCTGTAGCAAAACCAGGTCAAGACCAGAGTCTCCCACTACAGGCACCGGCCTCCTGTTTCCGGCGAGGTGAGAGGCCGCTCCTGCAGAGCTGCAGTGGTGCACATGCAGCCATGCACCTGTCATGGTGGTTTGTGGGAGTGACTGTAGTTTTAATGGCTCTGTGATCATAATCACCTGCCCAGAAACTCTCTGACTCTCGGGGCTGACCAAGTCACTAGGCAACCTTCCACCCAACTCTTTAACACAGCCCAGAAGATGGGACGGCGCCTCCATTAAATCTCCCACAGATGCGAGTGAAAAACTGCGATCTAATAAAGTTAAATGCAGCTAATAAAATAAAATTTGAGATTAAAAGGAAGCTGTCTTGCATATTCATGAGCCACGTGAATGTCGAGACGATTGCTTCTAATCTCCTTATTCTTGGGGAGTTACTGCACGCTGGGACGGGTTCTTAGCAAACCTCGGCCCCACAGAGACCTGAGCATCCAGGAACCCACAGATGGAGTGCTTACCACTGTCAATTTTCATTACCATTTATTTTGCATATTCTCTTTCTGAAACCCCAGCAACCTCCTGTGACTTGTGGGACAGTGACTGCTGATGAGCCATAATCCTTGGCTGATACCCTAGAAGCCCAATTTAAAAGCCACAAATTACTTATATCTGGTCACAAAGGTAAGAGTTACTTCCACCATGAGGTCTTCCTGACCCCATGATGACCTGGTATGCATTTCCTAAGCAGCCCATGCTCTCCCTGCCTAGCATCCACTCCTAAAGCACAAGGACTCACACACATAGGTATAGGCACATGTGCACACACATGTGTGTGAATGTTCTCTCTCTCTCTCTCTCTCTCTCTCTCTCTCTCTCTCTCTCTCTCACACACACACACACACACACACACACACACTCGAATGCATGAATGGCCACAGGCACATGCACACATACACACACCTGTTGTAATCCCTTCCTCTTCTGGACTGTAAGCGTAGTGACGTCAGAGACTGGCTGTGCTTTGTCATGATAGCCTGGCATAGACATGAAGGAAACACAAAAGTCACTGGATGGCGAGCGAGAGGCTGCAGAGCCCCAAGCTGTGGCTCATGGATGTCTGCAGGAGCGGCTTGCAGAGGTAAAGGAGGTGGCCTCGCCAGCAAGGGCAGGAGATTCGGAGGACAAGAGTTGGAGATGTCACAGAGTTCGAGTGCTGCACAGGTGCTGAGTATGCGGCATTGTGCTGGACCTTCTCAGCGGCGGCTCCAAGGCAGGTGACAGACCAGGCAGAGGAGGAAGCCAAGCTTGGTAGGACGTGGGGTACACAGAGCCAGTACATGGGAAACTAGGACTGGAGACCCACCAGCCTGTTTACAAGCTCCTCCAGGAAGCAGGGAAATCAACACATGAATGGGCCACCACCGAAGGCAAAGAGGGGTATGCTGTGCAAGGTGCCATAGGGGCCCCATGTGGCAACGTGGCCCCTCAGAGCACAGGGAAAGCTCTTCTGGGAGGGCCAGCATTTACAACCACCTTAGCTCAAAGGATACAAGTTCACCCCCACCCAGACCCAGATACTACTTCAAAGGGGTGGGGGTATGAAGTGGGGTATGTAGCGAGGACAGTGTCCTACAAAGTACCTTATCCTGTAGTTGACAGACCAAAGGAGACAGAGAGGGAGTGGGAGAGAGAAGAGAGATGGTGAGATGTGGGAGGGATTAGGTGTTCCACACACGATCAAGCCTCTGCCTCTCCTGGCAAGCACATTCAGACATAAAGTTCAGATCCTCATAGCCAGAGGGTCCACGGAGCTGGGCCAGGCCATGAATCATCACTCCAATGGGGACAGAAAGCATCAGCCTTTCAGGTCCCATGGCCTGTCTGACACAACACGCCAGGGATTTTCCCGACAGTATCATCCGTTTGGCTGATGGCCCTGAAGTATTTCATTTAGCTGGAAATCACGCCTGGTCCATTTCCCACAGCTAGCTGACATTATGAGAAACCCGTGTGACATGTCTGCAGTAAAGCGGCTCAATAACCCATCACCCATCGTCAGGGTCCCACCACCCTCCCAGGGGAGCACAGGGCTCGGATGACTTCTAGAGCAGAATTGCTGCTTCCTGCTAGGATGGGATCATAGCAAGCCTCTGTGTGTGTGTGTGTGTGTGTGTGTGTGTGCCTGCATGTGTACATGCATATGTGCATGTGCCCATGTGTGTATGCATTCATGCATGTGTGTGTATACCCATGTGTGTATGCTAGTAAGCCAGTGTGTGTGCATGCCTGCACGTGTTTGTGTGTGTGTGTGTGTGTGTGTGTGTGTGTGTGTGTGTGTGTGTGTACACCCATGCATGCATGCTTTGGGAAACAGTTTATCACATGGCACCAAATTGTCCCCAGTCTCCCTGACCATCCTGTCCGACTCCCCCAATCCCTTACTGGATTTAATCCCCTCACTAGACTGGCAATCTGCAAACCATTCCTGGGAACCACAGTGCAAGATTCATGACCCCGACTGATTCCACAGCCAGTGAGCAGCAAAACTGAGGGATCCTAACCTTGATCTGTGAATTCAGAGGCCACGCCCTCCACTGCGGTCCATGTCTCCATTCCCAGGAACCTGGGGCAGGGCTTTAGGTGTCACTCTGCCTGGGAAGGTGTTAGGAAGGGCTCACACCTCATAACCCAGTGCCTACAGGCCAGTGAGCCTGAGCCAAGCAGGCTCGGTTCTGGAGGAACACCCTTCCTGAAACCAAAGGGGTCTGTTGCTCTCTGAGTCGATCTGACTTGAGGGTCAGCATCTTATGTGACACAAGCTGGGGGACAGAACATTCATCGAGTATGCAAATGATATGTAAATGAGTGAACGAATGAACAAGTAAATAAATGTCACGGCCGGATGGACACTGTCACCTAAGGCTCCAGGGGAAAGCGGCAGTGTCTCCCCCGTCACAGGGCATTTCCCATCACTGCAGCTTCTCTTACAGAATTCAATCCTTCCCGAGTTGCCTCTAACGTTCTGCATGATGGCTTCTGAGAAAACCATGCCATCAATTTGTGCTGGAGCCGTGCAGGCGTCCAGCACTTCCTGCCTCTGGCCTTGCTGCCTGGCAGGCTCCATGGGGAATTCCCCACCAGGTCACACTCTAATGCTATGTGACCACAAGACCACATGAAAGGGAAGCAGCTGTGCCAGTGTCTGAGGGATGGGAGGGGCCTGAAGGGTGGAAAACAAGAGGTGATGTGGCTTTAATGACTACAGGGGTCTCTCCTCAGATACCATCCCCACATGTCCTCCTGCTCTTGGACACTTCCTGAGGGGTTGGAGGAAATTAAAAATCAAAGTTGGGCCGTGTCATTTAATCTGAGAAGATTAGAAATTATGACTGGCTCCTGGCATGTAAGTTCTTTTTAAAAAGATTTATTTTTATTTTATGTGTATGAATGTTTTGCCTGCATGTATGTCTGTGCATCACATGTGTACAGTACCTGCAGAAGCCAGAAGAGGGCATGAGACCCTCTGAAACTGGAGCTACAGATGGTTGTGAGCCACCATGTGGGTACTGGGAACCGAACCTGGGTTCTCTGCAAAAGCAGCCATGTCTCCAGCCCTGTGGGCATGGGCATGTGAGTTATGGAAGCACTCCAGTAGAGTAACAGCTATTGGTAGATATGCTGAGCTAGAGGCACAGAAAGGAATTCCTTTCTCCCTGCCTGCTCAGCCTTGGATTGGCACACATTCTAAAAAGGCAGCCAGACCCAATCATGTCCTTCTAGAGTGACTAGTGAGGCTCCTGGCCCTCTGGAAGGATGAGGGCCACAGGACTGAGGTGACCCCCAGGCACCTATTTGAATTGCAACATTTCCTTGCAGAGAGAGAGGAGAGAGGCTCACAAGCCTCAGGAAACTCAGAAGCCTCAGGAAGCTCATAAAACCTACAAGATTCAGGAGGCATCAGCTATTGCTGTAGGAGAGAGACTCTTCAGAGGAGCTGCCTACAGTTTGGGCAGAGAGTTCGAGAAGTTTGTGAGTCATCAGCCATGCTCGGGTGGGCTTTTTAGTAACACAGCTGCCTGTGTAAGTTGCCCAAATAAACCCATGGGATCAACAAGCTCCACTTGAGTAGAATCATTTCTTTGTTCTGTTGTCAGTGCCCTACCTGGGGTGATATATAACTGAGGCTGGTCTGTCTGAGAACAGAGCACCCACAGGGGCAATCCTGATGTGGACACCTGTTCCCATTTGGGACAAAAAGGTGTGATTACTCACTGTAGTGGCAGTTGCATGCTCTGTTATGGGTGATGAGACATGCTACCAATACTGAGAAGTCTGAGGATGTGATGGAAGTGCTGGCTTGTCATTTCCTACAGAGAGAAAAGAGTTTAAGCGGCATCTATGTTAAAGATCCCTTCCTGGGATTGCAGCCCACAGGAAAAATAGGACCAAGATGGGGGAAGAGTGTGAGGCAGCCGTGGTATGAGCTGTCCCTCAGGCCTGACCTTTAACACAGGAAAGAAAAGTTTGTGGTTCAGCATGTGTGAGAGTTTCCCAGTCAGCAGGGCAAGTGTGACATTCAGCACTGTTCTCCATCTGAGCTATGTGACTAGGGGAAGGCATTTTAAAGAGAAACGAGAGTACTGGGGAGATGCTTCAGCCCTTAAAGACTCACAACCAAAAAGAAATGAGAACTTCTCACAGACTGGCTGGTGAGTCTGTGGGACAGGGGCCTCACTCTGAGTGCTGTGGGAGTGGAAAGCTGAGTGCTGTATTCATTACTTCTTCAGACAAAAGCTAGAGAATCTGAGACAATATAAAGGAACTCAGTCCTTGGACAGGCTCATAGGAGCCATTAGAGACACTCAGGTATCACCAATTGAGGTTCCCATGACTACTATCCAGGACTAGATGACAGAGGAAGGGCAGGTATTACTGAAGGCACTGAGGGTTCCGAAGACAGTGTTCTGGATGGGGCTGCGATCGCAGGAAAGTTAACCTGGAAGTTAACAGCAGGGAAGAGATGGAGGATAGACTGGAAGAGCCTGAGCTTAGGGAGGAACAGAGCAAGCAATACCATCCGGACAAGTCAAGACCTTGCACTCAGGAACTCACAAGACTGCACAAGACCAAGCCAATCAACAGTAGAGCAAGGATGGGAAGGACACGTGAGCCTCCGTCCCTAGCTGCAGAGCGCTGATGGCTGCTAGGGCAGCAAGAGGCGGTTTTCTTTAGTGGCATGGCCCTTGGTAGGTTGGCCACACACCCATGGACACCTGTGTGCATATGGGAGCGCTAGTTAGACACATGGGCTGTTTTTTATTTTAAAAAATGGGGGGAAGAACATGAAGTTCATGGGAACATCCTGGAGGAATTTAGAGGGAGGGGTGAATACAATTAAAATGTATTGTACATGTGTATGAAATGCTAGAAGGGTAACTAAAAGCACTATATTAAAGAGAAGAAGTTAATTCATCAAGGGCCTTGTGACTGGCCTGAGCTTTGGTGGCTTTTCTGAGCCCATGGTAGATCTTCATGAGATGGACAGGTCTCAGATGCACCAGCACATAATCAAATACCAAGACAACCAAAGGGGAAGGAAGATGGCAAGCCTGACAAAGGAGTCATCTGGGCCACTCCAAGATTTGTGCCAAGTCCAAGCTCCCAGGGAAAAAAGTGATGACGAGTCAAATGTGCTGCTGGGCCCCTGGAAGGTGCTAAACCCCACGTGACCAAAGGTTTGATGGGGCTACCGAGGTGGAGAGCTGTTTCCTCAGGTATACTGTACACATTTCTATGACGACTGTTCGCTCAGCTCAGGACCCTGTCAGAGCCAATTATGGACAATAGAGAGGCAACAGCTATGGCCAGTGTGTCTGCCCAGAGACTGTCAGAAACGGGGAGCTGGCTTGAGTGACAGCACAGCAGGCAAGAGTGTGGCCTTACTCTCCCTTAGCCCCAAGCCAGGCTGAGAAAGATGAGTCCCTCAGGAGTGGGTGTGCAGTGGTCCCACAGCAGTGATCCCCTGCGTGACATGCTGTCAACATGTCAGGCAAGATGTGTCTGCTGGTGCAATAGTGGTATGACCATTGTAGGTGAGACCAACTGTTTTCTGACTGAATTTAAGGTTCACTCCATGGTGGGAACTAACATATAGTGCTTTAAATCAAGGCTACAGAGACCACAGGTCCTAGTCAGGCCACTGTTGCTGTTTTTGGTAAAGGGATGTGGTGTGGAATTGCCTTCCACACCTGTGTGCTCACACCTACAGACTGCTGCTGCTGCTGCTGTCAGCCTCAGTTGTGGAGGAAACTTCTTTTCGTCAGTGGTCAGTGGTTACTTTTGAGACTCATAACTACTTGCTGAGAATGAGTGACTGCTGCTGTGACATGGAGGCCCAATTCTCAGCCATTGGTAGAAGAAAGAATCAGGTATCAATGGCTTCCCCTCCAAGGCTGAGGGAGCACTACAGAAGAAAAGGGGGGAAATATACAAGGCAGAAGATGTGGAGTGTTGCGGAGCTATGTCCTCTTAATTCAAACATTTCCTCTCAGGAGGATGGAGACGCACAAGACTCGGAATCTTAGAGAACCTACCAGGCTAGGAAAGCTAGTCACACTTACACAAGCACTAAAACCTTGTCTGAGGAGGACATCCTCATTGGTGGAGCAGCCAGCTAGTTGTGCAGTGAGCACTGAGAACACAGCTTTCGTGAGTTGTCACTTGTCTGTGATGCTTGTGGTGACACTGCTGCCCAAGGCAGACACGTTCAGGTAAGTTACCCTCATGCCTGTCCCCTTAAGTGACCTCAATAAGCTCATTGGTTCAACAAGCCAGACTTGGCTGAATTTCTTTGGTCTGTGGTTGGTGACCTTGGGGTGACTAGACATCTGTCTGTCTATTCATGTGATTCTAGGAAAAGTCACACAATTTTGCTTTTCATGGACTTACAGAGAACAACAGAGGATGGGGGTTACTACAAAGACAGAAAGTAACAAAACTCTCAGTGGCCTCCAAGAAGTAAGGAGCTGTGTTCAATAATCAGGATGCTCCTGTCAGTGGGATATCAGCCAGAAGGCAGGTGGCTGGGCCAGGATCTAAGAACCCAAGGAAGAAAACCAGCAGGATAAGAATCATCCCAGATGCCCAGCTTCTCCTCTTGTTCCTTTAGACCTGAAGCATAAGGCACTTTACAGGTTGTCCTGTCCTTTGAAGGACCTGGAGTTTCTACCATGGCAACTCAAACCAAAGGTACCCAAGTCACCCACCCCATACTTTGTTAATCCCCATCTGGGTGTCAGGTGTGTCATACCCCATCCTCCAGCCATGAGCAGATGAGTCTTTCTCAGGCTTGGACTCTGGGTGATGTCTCATAACTACTCTTGAAATACAGTAGGACAGGGTCTGAAGCAACTCAGGCTACCACGACAAAGGATCATAGGTTAAATGCACACGTTTCCAGTCTGGAGGATAGAAGTCAGAGATCAAGGGGCTGGTAGATTCCCCCTCCTCATCTTCCTTCTTCTCCTCATCCCCTTCCTTTTCTAAATGTATATACATGCATATATACATGTCTGTGTATGGGCACGTGAGTGCAGTGCCAGTAGAGTCCAGGAGAGGGTGTCAGGTTCCCTCGAATTGGAGGTACAGGTGGTTGTGAACTGCCCAGTGAGTGATGGGAACTGAACTCAGATCTTCTACAAGTGTAGCAATTGCTGTTAAACCCTGAGCCATCTCTCCAGCCCCTGATAGATTTTTCTTGATGAGGCCTCTTTCTGGTCTGCAGATGGTCACCTCACTTCACTGTGTCCTCACAAGGCAGAAGGAAGACTGGGGCAGCCATGCATTCCAATCCCTCCCTCTTCTCATCAGGACGCTAATCCCATCGTCACTGGGGCCCTGCCTTATAACCTCACTTAAACTGATTACCTCCCACTGCCATTGCACAGAACCAGGGCCACTCAGTCAGACCATTACATCACTGAGTCTCCTTCATAAAGACCTACAGAGACTCACACACATAGACACATACAGTCTCACACACCAATTCACAGGCTCACAAACACATACACACACACAAATACACAGACTCACACATATACACAGCCCACTAAAGTCACACAACTGAACCACAATGTTCTCTTTCCAACATGCTACAATGCCAATGACTTCCTTGAATAATCCTACAAATGCAGTCACTGGAAATGCCACATCATTTGGCTGAGTGTCCATAAGAAAGGGCAGTGAATAGAGCAGTACCATGGTGTCAAGTGAGTCACAGGGGAGACACTCAACCTGCATGAGAGAGCATCCCTTTCAAGCATGCCCTTAAGACTTGTCTGTGTTCAATTAGTACAAAAGGCCTTGTTAATAACAGGCCTGTATCACTGTTGGATTTGAAATTGATGTCACTGTAGGAAGTTTCTCAAAAGGCTGTAAGATGCTCTTCAATAGCCAAGATAATGATGGTCACAAAAACCCTCATCTTCTAACTCATCCTCCAGAACCACACAGACCGATGAGAACAGACCAAACCATCCTAAGATCACACCATTAGTGTGCTTGGGAAACAGAGACATTGTAATACCAAGTTATCTATAAGAAAATATGTAGCAGTTTGCAATAAAGGTTTTTCTTTATTTTTTCCTTAAAACGTATTTTATTTCGTGTGTGTGTGTGTGTGTGTGTGTGTGTGTGTGTGTGTGTGTGTGTGTGAACATGAGTGCAATGCCTATGGGGGCCAGTAGGGGGCATCTTGGGAACAAGATGCTGAAGACACCATGATGAAGAGGGGCAGAAAAGAATTGTAGGGGGTAACCACAGCATTCTGCACCCTGATGGGGTTTCAGTTACGCGGGAGCATGCACTGATCTAAACCTATCAAATTTACTCAATATCTGACTCACCATATTTAGAGTCTGCCTAACAAAAGAACCATCAGCAACACTTGAACTCCAGATACAAATATGACAGGCAACCTGTTTAAGGATGAAACATGAGTTTGACTCACTTTGAGATGAAATTTAAAAAAAAAATGGATAGAATAATAGGCCTGTGACAAAACAAGTAAGACCTCTTCACATTCTGCATGTTTACAAATTTTTATAATACAATGTTGTGGAGGATGCTGGAGACACAGCTCAGCAGTTAAGGGCACTGGCTGCTCTTGGAGGGAAATGAGCTCCCAGCACTCATGTTGAGCAGCTAACAAATGCCTATAACTCCAGCTCCAGGGAATCTAGTGCCCTTTTTTGGACCCCATGGGCACTGTACTCTATGTGCGCGCACGCGTACACACACACACACACACACACACACACACACACACACACACACAGAGGTATACACATACACACACAGGCATATAAGTAAAAGTATTTTTAAAAATCAAGTAAAAATGTTGCAGGAAATATTAGAGATTTATCAAAATGGTGAAGCAGCCAAAATTGACTGAGATAGGAATCCAGGAGTCCAGATGGACATAAATAAACAAGTGGATAAATAAATAATGCAAGGCAGCACAAGCCCTTCAATATGGCAGGGCACACTAAACAACAAGCAAATTTAGCAAAATCACCATCTGGCAGACATTAGAATAATTGATTCAATAAGAATCATCAATGGAAGCTAAGATAAGTGGGCAAAAGTTTAATGAAAAATAAGGTGTTTATATAGCCCCAAACTGTGAATTAATTGCAAAGGGGGAAACAATTGAGTTTATACTGAAGAAATGAGCAGACGCCATCTTCACCAGGTTGCATTATATTGGCACATTTGAGCCCGATACACAGAGAATGACCCTGAGTGACTTGTGTGGGTTCTACTAAAGAGGCACGTCCTGAATGTCGGCATATGGAAGCCCCTGGTGACCCACAGCGAGGTGGGTGCTACAGAGTGAATGCCTTTAAAATGCCAGGGCTGGAGCTTGAGAGATGACTCAGTGGGTGAGGGCACTGGCCACTCTTCCACAGGACCTGGGTTCGGTTCCCAGTGCCCACACTTTGGTTCCCAACTGCCTGTAACTGCAGTCCCGGGGAAGTCGATGCCTTCGGTGGCCTCTACAGGCACTGGCCACACGTGGTGCACAAACATACATGCTGTCGAAGTAAATGAATCATTTGAAAAGTGCCAGTGTCACTAACGACACAGGACCTTTTCCAGATGAATGGGTATTTCACAGAGATACTGGCTGGGTCCTGGAACAGGTGCTAAGCATTAGTAAATATTGTCCTATTACATTCTGCTGTAAAGGACACAGGAGTGAAGCTTATGGGTTGGTTAACTATGTTGCCTCAGGCCTGTTTTCCTGATTTTGACCAC
This sequence comes from Peromyscus eremicus, assembly GCF_949786415.1. NCBI lineage: Eukaryota > Metazoa > Chordata > Mammalia > Rodentia > Cricetidae > Peromyscus > Peromyscus eremicus. The sequence goes on from NC_081417.1 coordinate 160,153,538, forward strand.
TGCAGCGGGTTGTGCTTGAGACTATTATAATTCTTAGGATGTACACACTGAAGTCTTTTGGATTACTGGGTGTCATGTCTGAGCCTTTCTTTCCAAATGTTCAGGTGCATTCACACACACACACACACACACACACACACACACACACACACACACACACAAAGGTGGAAACATGGTTTAGGGACCAGCTCTATATGTAGTGAGCTTGCCATGTGAGTTCAAGGATCTGAGTTTGATACCCAGACTTCATGTAAAAAAGGAAATCCAGGCATGGTGGTGCATGCTGGTGATCACAGTCCTGGAGAGGTGGACAGGTGGATCCCTATGGCTTGCCAGCCAGCCAGCCAAGTGCAATTAATGACTCAATGTGTGAGAGACCATGTCTCAAAAATCAGCTCCTGAGGATGACACTGTCATATATGGACACACTGAGATATGCAACTTTATACACACACATGCACCTGCACATACACAAATACACACATGCACTTGCACACAAACACACATACTACCTGCATACATACCTCCATGCACACACACCTACCTCCATGCACATAAGCACACACACATGCGCCTGTGTGCGTGAAATACACCCATAGCATCTGCACACATACAAATATGCACACACACACACACACATCTTCATATATAAACACATACACATGCACCTGCACACACGCACACACACACATATACACCTGTACTCACACAGGTGGGGAATCTGGGTGAAGTACATAAAAGAATTGCTTGTTTTGTTTCTAGAGCTCATCTGAAAATTTGAAATTACATAAAATTAAAGTACCTAAAAGATCAAAAGGCCAGACTGTCAGAATTCTCTGATTTTGACCAATCTTTCCTGGTTCAAAACAGAGAGGTGCCTCTGACTCAGAAACCCCTGAGGACTGAGGAACTCCTGGGACCATGTGACCATCCCAAGGACTAACAATTGCAGCGTGAGTTGGTGTGCTGAGCAGCAGACAGAGGGCACTCTTGAGCTGATGCCTGCGGTTTCCCTTCCCTTCACTCCAGCCAGTTCTAACAGATTGTCGCTGACAGAGGACCGGCTTCTCTCAGAGCGCGCCAAGGAACAGACCTGACAGCCGCCTCCCCCACCCCCACTCTGGAACCACCATCAAAGACGCAATTAATAAGCCAAGGGCGAGACTCCTCTTTCTCACACAGCCTCAGATATGAATCAACCCCAAAGTGTTAATAGATCACCCGCTATCTCTATGACCAAATACAATTTGCATTTGAGATGACATCTGCAATATTTTAAAAGCTCAAGTCTAAAACAACAAACTTGGCAGCTTTTCTGAGTAGCAATTAACACAGTGACTAATCCCATCAAGGAGACAGTAATTGGCGTGGAGATCCCCCCTCACACCAGCAGCAGGTTGAAAAACTTAATCCTAACCTCTTTTTAACAGTGTAGACTCCGGAGCCTCTCTGCTCATCAAGGAAACAAACGCAATTATTAAGGACAAGGGTAATTACCCTCCGGCTCCAACAACAACAAAGGAGTGAGTAAAGAGCAGGCGTGTGGGAGGGTGGGCGTGGATCACAGGGAAAGCTCTTATGTTACAGCCAGACCAGGTAGGCTATGGTACCTCTGCCTCCGACCCCACTCAGGACAGACGGTCAGCACCAGCCCCGGTGCAGCTTCCTCTGCAAAGACCCTAAGTGCTGATCCACTCAGGGAAGAGGGTAGAATATGATGTATGGGACACGGGCTGCAGCCTGTAGATGGGCTGGACAGTGTGACTAGAACTCTGCTGGCTCACTCCCAGCATACTTAATCCAGTTACTTACTCCAAGCAGATGCTCTTCCCAGATCTGCTGGCATCCCTCCTCTCCTTCAAGCCCTTGGTGAACACAGAGCCCTGTGAGTTTTTGCCCTGAACCACAACAGCACACATAGAGGGCCGGACACTGACTGATTCCTGCAGGTTGGCACCCTCCACGGAACCACGTGTTCTAGGTTATTAGATTAACATCATGACCAAAACTTGGGGAGGAAAGGGTTTATTCATCTTGCAATGTACAGTCCATAGCTGAGGGAAGTCAGGGCAGGAACCTGGAGTCAGGACTGATGCAGAGGCCATGGTGCAATGCTGACGACTGGCTTGCTTTCCATGACATGCTCAGCCTGCTTTCTTATACACCCCAGAACCACAGGCCCAGCGGTGGCGACACTCACCATGGGATGGGTCTTCCCTCATCAATCATTAATTAATCTGATGGAGGCATTTGCTCAATTGAAGTTCCCTCTTCCTAGGTGACTCTAGTATGTGTCAAGCTGGCAAAAACCAACCAGGACTCACAGAGTTCTTGAGGCTTTTGCTTGATGAAGTCTGTGTCTTTTGGTACATGAGGAGACAGACAGGAGAATTCTAGCAACTTCCCAAGCTCTTGGAAGCTCAACATCAGCCGGTACTACAGGGGTAAAGGGAGAGAGGTTCTCACTGTGCCCATTTCAGCTGACAATAACTCTAGAACTTCTAGTGAGGTCTGGGATGTATCTTTGTTGACAATGAATGAATGGATGATGACTAAATGAATATGCACATGGACAAACACAAAAACAAACCAACTGTGGTAAGCCTGGACTAGCGTGCTTGTTAGAAAAGCAAGTAGAGCTAGCAAAAGAGAGGTAACGTGGATGTCGGCAGGATCTGTAAGACCACCCACTGTCACGGGCTGTTGGCCACAGCAGGACCAGGCATGAGAGAAGGGGCCTCAATCTCTGAATGGACATGCTACCCTGTGTACAATAGATGAGGTAGCACTTGATTGAGCATGGAAACATTGAAAGGTTTACAACACGCCCCCATGGTCAGGCGTGTTCGCATATGCCTGGCGGACACTTCTGCCTAGCCATTTCCGGGTCAGGGCATCTCGCGTGACCAAGATCCGTGACGTCCCACTAGCCACGTAAGCGCGCAACGTGGCCATGTGATCTACGCGCTTGCGTGTAGTAGTGACGCTGATCTGTCCACGCCCAGCCTTTAAAATCAGGCGCCATGTTCCCGGTTCCTTCTTCTCCACACACGTGTTTCCCGCAGGCCTGTTCACTCTCTGTCCCTTTACCTTTAATAAAACTCTTTGTTAGTGGATTCTGTCGTGTTTCGTGGCATTTCCTTGCAGGGTAAGAACACAACGCAGCCGAAAACTAACAAACATCTCACTCACAGGTTGGTACCACCCTGGTACCAACCCTTAGTAACACCCTAGTTTTCGACTAGTAGCAGAAGGTGGGAACTGCTAGCTGAGGGGATGCCTGGGCCTAGGAATATAGACAGGCGGCTTTGAGAAGTCCTTCACCAAAGAGTAGGAAGGGCTCAGATGGGGAGAGCTATAAGCAGATCTCAAATCCTCAAGGAGAATCAGAGAAAGAAGGGAGAAAGAAGGGGAGGGGAGGGGAGGGGAGAGAAGGGAAGGATACAAACCAGGAATTTGGTCAGGGGAGGGAGGGAGGTGTAGATACCTTGCCCCTGGCTTCATCACACTTAGGAATAGGGTTGATTGTCCAACCCACTCACTAGAGGTGGACCTCATCACAAAGGTGGCCATTAAGTTGTTGGTGATGGTGCAGGATGAAAGTGGGCCGGGGCTTTCAGACAGTGCACACATTTGTGTTGGTATGAAGCCCACCTGAAGAGAAGCAGGAATGCTGAGCCGTAGTGCTTCCTTGAGTCCGGAATAGCTGGGATGGGAGAGTGGCATGCCAATCTCCTCTTCCATTTTACATGGGCATGGAAACTCATCGCTGTTGGCACCAGCCACATGGCACCTCAGACATTTTCTGGGCAGCCCTGGTGTCATCCAGAGACATCTTCTATGGCAAACATGTCTTCTCTCCAATTAGAAGGAAAGCCCCTTTCCGGTGGGAACTGGGAATTATCCCTCACTAAAACCTATAGAGTCCAGCAAGGTACCAGGTGCAGCTGCAGTGCAGTGACTGCTAGTGTGGGTACTTACATTGCAGCTACAAATCAGAATGCATCAGCCCAGAACTTCCTCCTCGATTCCCGTCCTGAGGCTGACACGACACACAGGCTGCCCTTGGTGCTCAGGTTTGTAGAAGCGCCTGTCAGGGTCATGGAAGAGGAGCCAGTTCCATCTGAGCCCCAGGGGCAGCCGAAGAATCAGTGGCTACAGAAGGCACAGCCCCCAGGAACCACATCCACAGAGGAGGGGCTATTTGGGATGGAATTAAGAACTCAAGAACTCAAGAAGAGTCTTAAAAAAGCATGCTTCTCCACCATCCACTACCCTGGAAACTGACAGAATTTAAAGACTGAAAGAAGTTGATATTGGTTTAAAAAAGGAAAACTCCTGGGAAACCCCACATTCAGAGATCAAACAAGAACAGTGTCATAAGTGGGGACATAAAAACTGACTTTCAGAAGTCAACAATATGCAGAAGTCCCACTTACAGTACCAACAAAGATAAAATATGCAGGAGTAAACTTACTGGGGTATGTGTGAAACTTCTAAGGAGAAAACTTGCAAACTAACACAAAGCGTGAACGTGCTCTTGAAGACATGGGTAGGTAAGGGCTGTTCTTGGATGAGTGACTCAATGTCCTAAGGAGGCCTCTTGTCCTTGAACTGATTTACAAATTGAATTCCATCCATGGAGCTACACAAATCAACACTAAAAGTTCATGCAGGAAAATAAACTTTAAGAATATCTTGAAAAACAGGGAGAAGCATAAGTGTCACTCTGGTGTCTCAGAAGCACAGCTCCTCTCAGACACTGCCACAGGCAGCCATAATTAAAACAGCAACTCCCCTGCCTGAGATGTGGAGCAGAAAACTAAGGGTGGGTGCTCACCCAACTGCAGTTGGAAGGTCAGTGTAGGCTAAGTGCAGCTCTCAGGCCACTGCTAGGACCACGATCGGCACAAGACCAAGTTCTCAGCACAAAGGAGATTTATTGGCTTCAGAGGGACAAGGGCAGGGGCTAGAGGATGAGAGAGAAGGGGAATAAACGAGGGAGAAGGGATGTTTGCCCCAGAGGGACAAAGGACCGCCTCTGGACAGAGAGGAGACAGGCGTGACCCATAGGCAAATGAGTTTATAAAGGGAAAAAGGGAAACCCCGTGTTAGAATGAGGTGGTTGATTTTGATGGGATATGTTAATCAGGGTAGTCACAAGGGGGCTTTTGACTGCTGGACTTCAATACTCTGATAGCGGGACCTTGGCAGTCAGCCTCAGGGGGAGGACGTGGCCAAATAAGGGAATAGACCTTGGTGGCTGGCTTTATGAGTGTAATCTACTGGGTTTTTTAGCAAGGAAGAGGGAATCCAGGAAGGTCAAGGCCTGCCAGAGCCATGCTTGCCATGCTCAGGTCTTCGAGAGCCCCTTCAGAAGTGATGGGGTTGTTTGTTAATAACTATTGCTAGGACAACATGTTAACAATTAAGAAAAAGATAAAATTAGATCCACACACACCTCACATCAAACCAGAGCATAAACCCCAAGTTAGTCAAAGAAGCAAATTTTAAAAGAGGAAACTACAGAAATACTAGAAAAATGTATTAATTTCAACAATCTGGGTATAGACCAAAGTTTTCTTACTGTAATGTAAAGTTACAGTAAAATTAATTCTCAGGGACAGAGAAAGTCAGTGACATAGGAGGGCTATGTAAAAATAAAGGCCGGGCGGTGGTGGCAGCAGTGGCGCACGCCTTTAATCCCAGCACTCGGGAGGCAGAGGCAGGCGGATCTCTGTGAGTTCGAGGCCAGCCTGGTCTACAAAGTGAGTTCCAGGAAAGGTGCAAAACTACACAGAGAAACCCTGTCTCGAAAAACCAATAAATAAATAAATACACAACAGATGTATGCAATATCAAAGATACAAAAAGAATGAAATAAAAAAATTGGAAAAGGTAGCACTCTATAAACAGGAAGGACACTGGAGTGGCTACATCAGTGTCTCAACACTTAAAAACAAAGGATGTTACCAGATACAAGAAGAAACACCTCACAGAGTTGGAAAGGTCCATTCAGTTCTTTGGGAGGTTGTAACAATCACACACACACACACACACACACACACACACACACACACACACACATACACACACACACCAGATATCAGCAACAAACACACAAAGAAGAAAACTGACTGAGTTGGGCAATTCAACTACAGTCCTTGGAGACTTTGAAGCTCTGATTTCAATAATGAATAGAACAAATAAAATGCTGACCAGGAAACAACAAAAGGCCTGAAGCGCACAGTCATCACAACTACAAACCTAGCACTCATCTCTAGAATGTGAAAGAACGCCTTTGGGCATGGTCATCACCGTAAAGCATAGGGATCTCTAAAGAGTATTACCATGGATTCCAACAGTCTTCCTTCTGGGCATACACTCAAGGGAGATTAAATCAACGCTTCACAAAGACACTGAGGCGTCATCTTCACAATATCAGTATGTGAAGGTGACCTGAGCATCTGTTAGTGGGTAAAGACAGCATGATATGCATGCACATGTTCACATATATGAGAATACTAGTCAGCCCTAAACATAGAATGAGTCTTTCCAATTGCCCCAACATGGATGGTGTATGTGTCAGTGGATAATAAAGAGGCCACTGACAGAAGATGGCCTATGATGTCACATACACATGCAACCTAAAACCTCCAAATATACAGAAACAGAGAACTGAACAATGATTGACAATGGTGGGAAGTGGGAGGAAGGACTGAGGGGATGTAGGTCTAAGAATCAAAGGCAGCAGAGGTAAAGCATGAGTATAAGTCTAGAGACTTCTGTGTACACCATGAGGACCTTGGGCAATAAAAATCGTGTTGTACATGGATTCATATATGAGGAGTAGATTGTTAGCTACTCTTTATTGTGTGTGCATGCTCTCTCTCTTTCTCTCTCTCTCTCCCTCTCTCTCTCTCTTATGTGTGTGTGTCACACACACACACACACATGCACACACACATGCACACACACATGCACGCACACACGCACGCACCCACAGGCACACACAAATAAGTAAAGAAGAAATTATAACCATGAGTAAATGATATTTATTCTAGGAATTCAAGGTTGGTTTAGCTCCTAAAAATTGACTTAAGTCTTATGTCACAACTAATGGACTGAACACAGAGGTATGTGACGATCTGAACAGGCACAGAAGAAGCATTTGGAGCCTGATAGGTTTTGATGAGAAAAAGCTTCCACTAGAAGATTGCTTCCTCAGCCCTAAAAGGGCACTTAACAAACCTCCGAGGCTTACGTTGTCCTGAGAGGTGAAACATGAGGGTTTCCCTCTAGGCCAAGAGCAAACAAAGACGTCCACTCTCACCATCTCTCTGCGCAGCAAGGCTTTGGAGGCTCCCATCAGAAAAACAGTGGACATCCAAAGTGTACGACAAGAAATAAAAACGGAGTCTCTTTACAGATGTGATCTTTGACAGAGGAAAGCCTAAAAAATCTACTAACAACTGTTAAAGCTAATAAATGGATTCCCCAAGATGCAGGAAGCATGGTCAACATGTAACTTTGATGAAATATCAGCAAATGAAACTCATAAAAACACCCCCATTCACAAATGCATCAAAACTACAGAATACTCGGGGACTGAGGAAAACATACGACACTGATGCAAGAAATTAAAAACATAAGCAAATAAACAATATGCTACTGTGTATGACTCCAAGGGCTCACAGTGAGATGGCGGCACTCCCCACACTGCTTTGTGACACAGGCCATCCCTAGCCGAATGCCTTCTGACCACTCTGTGGACACTGCCATGCTGATTCCAAAGTTCATATATAATCGCAAGGGATACAGAACAGCAAAAGCAATATTTTAAAAAAGAACAGCCATGCTGGGGGAATGGCTCAGTGGATAAACTGCTTACTGTACAATATGAGGACCTGAGCTCAAATCCCTAACATTTACATAAGAAGCTGGGCAAGCCCAGTGCCAAGGAAACGGGAGGGTTCCTGGAGCTGGCCAGCCCACAGGTCTAGATAATCGGTAAGCTCGAGGTTCAGTGTCAGCCCCTGTCTCAAAGGTGGAGAGTCACTGAGGAAGACCCCAGACATCAACCTCTGGCCTCCACATACAGGTCATCTGCACACTGCACACATATGTACATATCCTACACACATATGTACTTACCGCCCTCCGTGGGGGGAGAGAACAAACTGATTAGGAGCATTTGTGCTTCCCAAGTTCAAAACTGACTACAAAACATGTAAAACTTATACCAGGACAGACATACAGAGCTAAGAGGCCAGAGACGAAGCCCTGCCTCTGCCAACCCGACTTTCAACAAGACACTAACACCAACCAATCACAAAGAAGAGCCCTCTTCTCTCGCAACCACGGAGCCGGGGCAGATACCTGCCGGAGAAGAGCCTTAGACGCTGACTTCACGCCACATGCCGAAGCTGACCGCTGATGGCTTGATGGCCCAACTGCAAGCGCCGAGACACTTGAAGAGACAGTGGTACAAATCTTCAGGACCCTGCATTCGGCAAAGCATTTTTAAACACGAAAACATTTGACATTTGTGATACCAAAGCACAGACAACAAAATTAAAAATAGATACACTGGACTCCATCAAAAGAACTTCTGTGCCTCAAAGGAAACAGAAGAAGAGGAGGAGGAGGAAGATGAAGACGAGGAGGATAGAGACAAGGAAAACAACCCAACGAATAGGAGAAACATTCTCAAATCATGTGGCTAGTAATGAACTTATATCTTGACTTCTCAAAGAGTTCCAACAACTTGATCATAAAATGCCGATAAAGAAGAAAGAATTGGCAAAGAATCAGAATAAGCATTTCTCCAAGGAAGATATGCAAATATTCACAAAGAACTCGGGAGTCAACTGGCCCCAGGGACAGACTATCAGACTTATGGTGGGATGTCACAGTGCACTCCATGATAGAATGAAAGTGTCAGTCAGCAACAACGGCTGAAGAATGGGATTGTACCTGCCGCTGATGGACGTGTGAATGGAGGAACTCCACTTGGAAAATAGTCCTGGCCTGGCCATTCCTCACGTACAACTACTGAGCAACCATGTGCCCCAGCCAGTCCACCGCAAGGTGAAAACAGCACAGACGACCATCATCTGAGGAGCGGATGGACAGCATCTGCTGGATCTGCACGACCAGGCTTTAGTTGAGCAGGTTAAGGAATGAAGTGGGCTGGGGAGATGGCTCAGTTGGTAAAGTGCTTGTCACAGAAGTGTGAGGACACAAGTGTGATTCCCAGCACTCACATAAAGAACCAGGCACGGAGGCTGGTGCTTGGAATCCCAGAGCTTGGGAGGCTGAGAGACAGGTAGATCCCTGAGCTCACTGGCCACCAGCCCATCCCTAACCAGTTAGATTTAGGTCACAGTGAGAAACTCTGTCTCAAAAAATAGGGTGGATAGTGCCTGAATAATGATATCTGAGGTTGACTTCTGGCCTACACACATGCACACGCACACACACACACACACACACACACACACACACACACACAATTATAAAGGAAGAAAGTACTGATAAATGCTACAACCTGGATGGGCCTAATAAAACATTATGCTAAGGCCAACAAGATGGCTCTGTGGGTAAGATTGCCTGCCACCAAGACTGACAACCTGAGTTTAAATCCCAGGTCCAACACGGTAGAAAGAGAGAACTGACTCCAAAAGTTATTCTCTGACTTCTACATGTGTGCCATGGCACATGCATACATATGTGTGTGAGTGTATAAGATACATATACATTAAATAAATATCTAAAATAAATAAAATGTAACAAAAATAATGCCACAAAAGGAAGTCAGTCTTCTATTACATAATTTAATTTATACAAAAGTTCACAACAGAGAGCTGAGGATGTGGCTCAGTGCGTGAAATGTCCACCAGGAGGATCCCTAGTTCAGATCCTTAGCACAATGTAAAATCCAGGCCTGGTGACACACACCTGTAACCCCAGAGCTGGGGGTGATGGTGCCAGGCAGATCCCTGGAGCTCACTGGCCAGCCAGCCTAGGCAAACCAGAGAGCTCTGGGCTCAGTAAAGGCCCCTGTCTCAAATGGTAAGGTGGAGAGCAATGAGGAAGACATCCAATATCCACTTCTGACCCTCACACTAATACACAGGTGTGCACAGACAGACGCACACATACACCACACCACACCACACATATAACACACTCAACAAATTTAAGTTCACAATAAGGGTTGTGAGTTTAAATTAATTTAATATTGAAGGTAGATTAACGGTTGCATAGGTTTGGGGTAAGACTGAGGATGGGGGGACTGTAGGGTGATAGTAAATGACACAAGGTATTTTCCTAAAGTGACGGAAAGGTTAATAGTAGCCTTGTCTGTGACTACACTACAACCTATCTCACAAGTGCACTTTAATGGGTGGATTAAAAAATGGGAAATGGCTAAGCACTCAACAGCACTGGCTTCAGAGCACCCAGGTTCAGTTCCCAGCACCTACACGGCAGCTCACAGCCATCTGTAACTCCAGTTCCGGGACCTCTGACGCCCTCTTCTGGCCTCTGTAGGGGATGAAGCACGCACATGGTGCACAGACAAACATGTGGGCAAAACACCCACACATAAAGCAAAATAAGTAATCTAGATGTGTGGATTATACAGTAGATAAGTTATACTACAATAAAATCTCCCATAAAACTGCTTTCAGTTTGACAAGAAACATGATAATCATAAACTCCCCAAGTATCACTTCATAAGATATTTATCAGTTTTTTTGTTCTGTTTTTAAGCCAGAAAATACAGGAAGTGCAGGAGCCTGTCAGGTCATCCTAATCAAGTGATCGATCAGGTAACACCAACCGGGAAGAAGGCAGCTAGGTACCAGGAACCCCCAGAAAAGACGGACTAAAAATGGCTCACATCACCTCTGTGGTGCACTAAGTAATGCCATGTGACTGGATCCAAACACGAGAAAGTGTCAAACAGACCAGAAACAATGGGGCATTTTACAAATACCATTATTCCCCTAAGGTTAGACTCGAGACAGAGAATCTGGCTTACAAGATCAAAGAAATGTGATAACTCAACAAAGCTGTCACCCTGGCTGGACTCCTGGACCAAAATCCAAGACAGCAACCTCCTTCATCTGCCGTGAAGAACATTAATGGGGCAATTGATATGGAGATTAAATAATGATGATGTATCAACGTTAACTTCCCGATTTTGTTATTAGTCATGCTCTGTGAACAAGAGCTTCGTGGGCCTTCGGAAATATCAGGAGGGACGTCCCGGGTGGGTGGGTCTGGAGACCAGTCCAAAAGAAGGCAGCTCCCACTTGTTCCCCTAGCAACACTGCAGGGTGAGAATCTTGGGTGAAGGTGAGCTTGTACTCAGCTTGGAAAAGGAAGGAGGGAAACCAAGGCCTTTCCCTTGTGGGAAGGAAGTCAATGAGGAAGACTGACAAGTAGAAATGCATGTCAACAGGAAGTCAGCACTTCAGAGGAAAGAAGAAGGTCAAAGGTGAGGATGAAATGGGGTGGTCAGGGAGGGAGACTGAGTGAGGACCAGAGGGAACCAGGGAAGCTCTGGGTATCAGGACATTGGCACCAATCAGAAACAACAGCCTAGAGACGGCTGGATGAAACGCCTGCCATCCACACCCTGGAGATCCTGGAAGATGCCAGCTTGGCCAGTGAGCTGGGAGTGACTGGTAGTGAGACCACAGAGGTGTGGGGACTCTGAGGTGGTGCTGGGAACACCCCAGGCTTTTGAATAAAGGAATGACATTAAAGGAACAGGACCCAGTATAGGCAGGACTAACAGAGAGGAGAACAGAAAAAACAGGAAGGCGGAGAGAGTCACTGCCAGCCACCGCCATGACAAGCAGCATGTGAAGACGCCGGTAAGCCACAAGCCACATGGCAAGGTATAGATTTATGGAAATGGATTAATTTAAGCTATAAGAAGAGTTAGCAAGAAGCCTGCCACGGCCATACAGTTTGTAAGCAATATAAGTCTCTGTGTTTACTTGGTTGGGTCTGAGCAGCTGTGGGACTGGCGGGTGACAGAGATTTGTCCTGACTGTGGGCCAGGCAGGAAAACTCTAGCTACAACCCAGATTCTGTTTCAGGGTGACAGCCACACAGTAAGGTATGCTGGCTGGCTGCAGCTCCCATTGCAAGATGTGATTCCTGAAAGTCAGGGTCCGACCCTAGAGCAGGTGGCAGGTGGCTTTGTGGGGTGCTAGGACATGCACCCCAAGGGTCAGGGTCAGCACACACACAGTCCTGCTCAGACACTGCACTGCTGGGTCTGGGACTCATCACGGACCTGGGACTTACTGAGTACTGGGAAGACAGTCCTTCTGCAACGTCATCCACGCTGTGCCATTGCGATGGATGTAAGCTGCCCTGCCGAATCCTGCTAAAGGAAATTTAACAAGATTGCTGCCTCCCCTCTGTCTTCCCAACAAGGAAACAGCATCACTGAGACAGTCAGGGGACAAGCTGACCACAGAGGCCAGCCCTGAAAAGCCTTTCTTTCCTCTGTCCTCACCCCACCCAAGACCACACTGGACACTGGCTCCCGGAAGCCTGACCATTTCCTCAGGACCCAGGAAGTCATCAGTCCTCAGGATATGCTGTGCAGCTGTGAAAGGAAAGCCGTGACTGACAGATCAGGAAGGGGATTGGTCTTCAGTGTAATCCGGGTCCACAGAGACCTCAGAACAGAAAATCTGCTCTGACCCACGCAAACAATGGACCAGCAGAATGGCATAGCCAAACAAAACCAACCCCAACCTAGTTCCACAGAGCGGCCCTCATTTGCATGGCAGGGAGTGCATGATGGGAAGTTACATGCCAAGTGGCTCACCCTAACCTTTTAAGGATGCCTCCAAAGTGGACTTGTCCATTACCCCAGCTATTCCCCAGCCAGGTACTGGCAGATCTTCTGTTACTGCTTGCCCACTGTACTCCACTACACATAGTAAGCCTCTCTTTCTTCTCTTTTGGTTCTGGTCAAGTGGGTAGATCTTACCATAGACCACCTCAGCTAGGAGGAATGTCTGCATCCATGAAGTGGGATTCCCACAACTGCTTATGGCTGAGGCCGTGTCTTTGGAAACCCCAATGATGCTTTTTCAGAACTACTGAAAGAACCCTGCCAGTCCCAACCTAAAGGAAAAAAAAACCCTTCCCCTCACCCCTGTTGTAGCCACATCTAGTTCACTATCCAAGATGATGCTTAACCTGCCAGGAAGTACCTATTTCTGCAGTTCAGAATGGGTGGATAGATGAATGGAAATACAGACAGAAATAGATGGCCATAGATAGATAGATAGATAGATAGATAGATAGATAGATAGATAGATAGATAGATAGATAGATTCACCCTATTTCTTTTCTATTCTCCAAGGCTTATAACACAATGCCAGGCAACAAGCCCCTGTTTAACGCATACTTGTAAACCTCAAGATAATGAAATATTTTTTGAGACATCATTAGAAAAAAAATGACTGAAATGAGATAATAAAAGCTCTGCCTTACGTACCAAGTTTGAACTTTCTCTAGAAACTTTTTTGAACAGACTTTGTAATTAATGCCTTTCATCATTACTCAGAACTGGAATCAAAATATTAACACAGCAGTTTGGCGGTCTACCCTCGCAATGCTGAATGCATCCTGGTAAATAATTCCTGCTTATAATGGCATGCTGTAGATTTAAATCTTACCGCAGACATGAAAAAGGACAGTTAAATCAACTTTGTCCATTTAAATATCATTTTCCGATATCTAGAACCCATCTCTTTATTGCTCAACAACCCTTAGCAATTTCTTCTGCCCTCGTTTATTTCTGGTTCCCAGGGGAATCCTGTCTGATTTATTGGAAATTAGTTCTCACAGCTAGTAAATGCTTGAAACTGTTTTCATATAAATCACTCTAAAATCTGTGAGAGCACTAAAGCAGGGCTAGAATGATCTCTTCCAGTAACACGGAGCACAGCCACACCCTCTGTCCTGCTGACAAGCTCGCACATTCCCTGTGGGAGTGCCCCGGCGCTAAGGACACCAGCCCCACCTTCTCCCTCCCCACTTTTATCTTCTATCTGTGGACGGTGATCACTTGCATATTAGATATTGGCAAGCCAGCTTCTCGTGAAGCCAGCTGTCCCTGGGAACATCAGGACACCCAGGACAATGTGAATGGGCCATCTATGGTGGGAGAATGTCACATTTCCTGTGCCCACCAGCTTGTGTTGGCCTCCATCTGTCAGGACAGGTTCAGCTCTGTTATAGTAACAAAGAGGGTCTATTTACTGATAATACTGAATGGCCTTTGAGCTCTGCTGGGGAGTCTGGAGCTCTCAGAGCTACTGTGATAGAAGCTTGGCTGCACACATACTTCCAAACGGTCAGGGCAGGAAAAGGAATATGGGGGGGGGGGGGGCGTGAGACTCCAACTTTAACCATTTGGAAAGTGCCCATTCACTTCCACTCATCTGTCATTGGCTAAACCAAGAGGCACAGCCATGCAAACAACACAAGGTTGGTAGGAGTGGAAGTCTCCCCATGTTCGAAAGGTGGATGGACCAATACCTATCCGGCAGCCAAGCCCTCCTCCCTGCGGTGAGTCAGGTGGCTGGTGTGTATGTTCTACCCTATACCTAGAAAACTCCCTCCAGGCCAGCACACAGGACCCTACTCTGAGCACCGTGGCAGCTCCCACACAGTTCTGGGTGAGATATCTGATGTTCTTCATAGGAATCAATCTGAAAAACAAATGGTTGTTATCAGAATAACTCCTGGGAATAGACAAGGCTCTTCAAACTGACAAAGCAAAGAAGCCTCGAAGGCACAAGTGGGAACTAGAAATCACACAACTCAAACACTCTCAGAAGAAGCGAAGAGCCAAATATTTCTCTTAGCCCCGAGCCCCTTCAGGGGCTCAGAGAAGGTGGGGTCAGCCGAGGGACAGCTGGACCAAGCTAGCGGCTTTTCTTCTTTGCTCTTTCCGCTCCGAGACTCCTGCAGATAGTACTATTTTCAGAAGAAACCCTCCAAGCATTACTATGAGACAGCAGGATAAAATGCTAGACATGGTAACGAATTGTGTAAAGGATGGTGTGTAGAAATCATTTTTAAGCTGAGAACACCCTTCATGGACCAAAATGATCTATATGCAGACAGACAGGGCTCATGTATCTTTTGGAGAAATGATAGGACCTTATTCAATGATTTAAAGAACAGCACCATAAAAAAAATAATTCCACATATAAATATTTAAATATAGTTTATTACACTCAATACCTGTCCAAACATAGCCTCTCTATAGATCTTTTTTCCAACTGCACTCAAAACCCTGGACTCCAAGTGTACTAGGAAGAACCAACGAGAAAACTTCACCATGCTTTTGGGGAGATGGAGCTGTTTCTTAAAACTAACAAGAAATAAAAACAGTTATGTTTTGACCAGATATTGACAAGAAAAGGGGTGGTGGAGGGAAGGAATTTAGTGGAAGTGTTTATTACTTGTTTTCAGGTTCTGCTCCTAAAAACATAGCTCCACAAGCCAGAAATAGCTCATGTTATTCGATACGGCTGAGGAACACATCCTTTAGGGGCTGAGGAAGTACCACAGTTATCAGACTGCTTGCCCAGCATGCTTCCAACTCCAGGTGCACCTTGTAAACCAGGTGTGGTGGTACATGCCTATAATACAAGCCCTTGGGAATAGAGGCAACAGGATCAGAAGTTCAAGGCCAGCCTCAGCTACATGGTGATTTCCAGGGCAGCCTGGGCTACAGAAGACCCTGTCATAGCTAGCTTCAGTTGGCAACTTGACATATCTGAGAAGAGGGAACCTCAGTTGAGAAACTGCTTCCCCCGGACTGGCTTGTGGGCATACCTGTAGGTCATTTTCTTAACTCCTAATTGGATACAGGAGGGCCCTGCCCACCACTGTGGCGCCATCTCTAGGCAGATGGGCCCTGACTGTGTAAGAAAGACAGCTGAATGGGAGCCTGGAAGCAAGCCAGTGAGCAGTGTTACTCTGGACTCTGCTTCA
Organism: Peromyscus eremicus; assembly: GCF_949786415.1. Classification (NCBI taxonomy): domain Eukaryota; kingdom Metazoa; phylum Chordata; class Mammalia; order Rodentia; family Cricetidae; genus Peromyscus; species Peromyscus eremicus. The sequence continues at coordinate 160,169,588 of NC_081417.1, forward strand.
GTTCCTGCCTCCAGGTTCATGTCTTGGCTTCTCTCATTGATGGACTGTGATCTGTAAGCCAGATAAGCCCTTTCCTCCATGAGTTATTTTTAGTCACTGTGATTACAACAGAGAGCAAAGCAGAACACACCCTGAGTACAAAAACAAACAGAACCCCAAATCCTCTCTTAGTTCAGCCCCTCATGGCCTTGTGTTCATGGATACAGGCTTCTGCCAGTGTGAGCCTCCACACACATCCATGAGAAGGGCCTTGGAGCGACGGAGGACAATGGAATAGGTGCCACTTTCCCATGCCTCTTCAAAGGCCCTGTCATTTCAGGCTCAGAGACTATGGATGACATTAAGAGGACCTTGCAGCTGGTGACAGCTCTGGGCTACTGGCCTCTTCTGTAAAATCTCCCTTCACACTCCACGGGCACCTAGAGATTGTCTTTCCAAACAGCTGCTCTGCTCTCCTCTGGCCACCAGTTCCCATGGGGCTCAGGACACCTGCAGGACTCACAGTGTATCTGCCTCTGTCACACACCGGAGAACCGCCACCTGGGCTCTGCACTTGGGACCAGCCATCAAGTAGGTTTGACCGCTGCTTGTCCCTTCTTCCCTCAGGTGGGTTCAGACCAGTAGAATGGCTCTGTGTCCAGGATCTGTCCTTTACTGCTCCCTACCCCCATCTCCTCCTCCAACCACAGAAGTTCTCCGGAACTCACCTGTTGTCAAGAGCATCAGCAGGTTTGCGGCAGCAGGGACTCACCTAAGGGACCATAAACTCTGGGCTGCCCTGGGCTCTCTGGGGAGATACGTCACTTGGAAAATGGCACACTCTCTGGAGAGCAAAGGCCTCTTTTTAAAGGACAAGAAAAGGGGATTGTACAGGGGAGGAATTTAATAGGAAAAAAAGTGTTTATTACAAAAGATGCCAGAGTCCTCAGAGAGTTCTGGTGCTCATGAAGGTCTGAAGCCGGCACCAAACCTGAATTCTACCTGAATCTGAGCTCTCTGAAGAAGGTCAAAAGAAACCTGTAAAGAATAGTCTACCCAGAGACATCCTTTTGAGTGTTTGATGGAGGCCAGGAGACAACCTCAGGCATCATTTTTCAGGAATGACCCACCTTATTTTTTGAGACAGGGTTTCTCACTGACCTGGAACATGCCAAGTAGGACAATCTGGCTGGCCAGCATGCCCCAGGGACCTGGCTGTCTCTATGTTCCCACTGCTGAGGTAACAAGCATGTGCTACCACGCTTCGAATTTTAAATATAATTTCTAGGAATGGCATTCAGGTCTTCACATGAGCGAGGCCAGCATTTTACTGAGTGAACGGTCTCCCTCCACCCCTTGCCCTATCCCTGCCTCTCCCTTGGGAATTTCTTTGTTCTGTACCTCTGGGTTCAAGTCATTGGCCTGCCACAACAGCAAGATGGCTTCGGGCAAGTTCTGTCACTCTACTGAGCCCACTTTTTGTCTGTAAAGTGGGAGGCATGGGTCTCGTGTATAGGGCTATGAAATGAGGAGGAGACAGTTCCACAGGGTCTGCTCCTCAGCCATGCCACTGCCCTGGCATGTGGCACTTGGCTCAGTGACTAGCTATGGCTAAGGACACCAATTGTCCCATCTGAGTCTCTGCTAGCCCTAGACTGTAGCTCTCACCCCACAATTTTCACATCTGAGACCCCAGGTGTAATGTCTGAGCATCCCCTGCCAAGGCATGTGGCTTTGTTCCTTTTACCTTGGGGCCTGCCTATAAAAACCTGACAAGCTCCCTGGAGAGAAAACACAAAGGGATCACGGTACCAGCAAAAGTCAGGTGGTGCCATCCCAGCCAAAGGCCAAGTGCCCAGAAATATCAGACACCCACACTGCCGAGAGTTAGCCCTCAGCCACAGGTGTGGAGGAATGGGACTGAGTGTGAGCACCTCCCAAATGAGTACAGATGCCTGAGGGATCCAAGCCTGGATTCTAACCCCTTCTCCTGTTTCTGTGATAAAAGGAACTTTAGGAAGGAAGGCTTTACTTGAGCACGTGGCTGAGGAAGGCAGGCAAACCCTCCATCGTGCTCAGGAAGGCATGGCGGCAGGAAAGATGAGCGCTGGTACTTGGCTCACCTTTTGGCCCGGGGAATTGGGACACCCACATGCAGGTGGGTCTTCCTCCTCAGTTAAGTCAGTCGAGAAACAATCTCCCAGCATGCCCAGAGGCTTGTCTTCTCAGTGATTCTAGAGCTTGTCAAACTGATGACCAATATTAACCTCACAGGCTCCAACCACATCACCAGTGAAGTTGCTTGATCACGATAGGTGTGGTCACACACCCTTCCACATAGGGTTATCCAAACAGCACACCAGCCATCTTCCAGACAGCCTCTACCAAGACATGGCTTGCCCGCTCTGGCTCACACCTTACCACACTGAAGGACAAGGACACAGCTATGTCATAGATGGAGATGTCGGGGTACAGAGGCAGCGACTGCCCAGGTGACTCAGCAAGTTCCCAGACTGTCAGGAAGGGACCCCGGCTTCCCCGACACCTAGCTGTTCTGTCCCTTCCTGCCCACTGCAGGAAGAGAAATTCTTAATTGGAGAAATAACATGGCCAGATAATACCTTAGTGAGACTTGGGTTCCTGGGGGTGCTGGCCAGTAGTGCAGAAACCGTCAATGACAGAACGGATTCAAGACATCCCTCCCATCCGTTAACCCCCACTTCAGTCCTCATCCTTTGTGCCTTGCAGCTGTGCCAGATGTAGAGAAAATTACATGTTCCCTGAAACTTAATGACCAAATTTAAAGCAATTTCCAACTAATCAGGGTTCTGTTAAGTTGCTTTTATTAATTTAACCGTTTTAAGGGCTTCACAAAATGATGCAGTTGGAAATCACGGTGGTGGAATCTGTTCCCTTAGGTACAGAAGGGATGGTGTGCCACCTGAAGAACCCACCTCAGAGCCAAGGACTTCGTAAAGATGCCGAGCAAGGCTTCTGGAAACACATTGGTGTTGACAGCCCAGTGCATGATGAGACAGCTCCCCCTCCCCATTCCCATTCTGTCTGGGATGGTTGACACCTGGTCCTGAGGCAGAGGGTAAATGAAGGACACTCCAGCCAGAATGAGAGCATTCCCCAGTAACTCCATCCTGCTGAGCCTCCATGAACAGCTAGGCCCCAGAGCAAAGCTATTGAGGATCCTACCTAGTGATTCTTATTTGAAACAGAATTAAAACTGTTCATTTCAGATCAAGACTGCTGACAGGGCCTGGCACCCATCCCATGTCCGAGGGCTCTTCCAAGCAGGGCTGTGTTCAAATTAAGCCAAACAAGCAGAATGCCAGGCATCTGCTAATGATCTTTGAGTCTTGCAAGCACAGTGTGTAGTGTCTCATCATTTTTAAAAGTGAATCAGAACTTAAAATTCATATTTAAAAAATAACTAGTGTCCCCATCTACAAAAACCATTGGGTCATTACAGAAATAAACACCCTCTACCCACGAGCTGTGTGACTTTAAGTAAATGACCTCACCCCTCTGAGCTTGTTTCCTCACTGTGAAACATGGATATCTTCCTTCCTAGTGTGATTTGCGGGGGTAAATGAGTTGTTTAAAATGCTTACAGCAGAGGCTGCCTCCCAGTGAGCGTATGGATAATATTAACTACAGCCATTATGTGTATTCGGAATAAATGTGACTGGGAGCTTGTGTTTTATGACTTGCTCATAAGGCTTACTGTAGCTCTATTTTTGAATTGCAAAACAAAACACTTGTTTATTTTCCTGTAATAAAAACCACTCAAACAATTGGAAGCATAAAGAGTGAAACTTGAAACTCCCCCTCCCCAACTAACTTCAACCTCTTTCTCAAAAACGAGCAAAGCCAGCAGCTTCATGCATGTTTTTCAGGAGCATGTGTGTGGTTTTTTAAATTGTTGACTTGTAGAATTTTTAATTCTGTGTGTATGGGTGTCTTTGCACATGTATGTACATGTCAGTCCATTCCCATGCAGCTGGAGGGACATGGTTTGAGCCACCCTGTGGGTGCTGGGAACAAAACTCAGGTCCTCTGCAAGAGTAGTCAGTGCTCTTAACCACTGAGTCAGCTCTCCAGTTCTGTGCATATGGTTTAAAAAAGGTATAAATATGGGGCTAGAGAAACAGCTCTGTGGTTAAGAACACTAGCTGCTCTTGCAGAGAACCTGGGTTTAGTTTCCAGCACCTACATGGTGGCTCACAATGATCTGTAACTCCAGTTCCAGGGGATCCAGTGCCTTATTCTGGTTTCCATGGGCACTGGGCATACATGCAGCACACAGACATGCACACAGGCAAAACACTCATACACAGAAAATAAAATAAATAAATCTAAAATTAAAGGCATAAATATGCATATGGGGTGGCATAACTGAATGCTAGATTCATGAAAAGTTTGGCAACAAACAAATTCCAAATCAAACACATAACGAATCAGAGGGCTTTCTGGGAACACTCACGTGGGTTGCATCTTCACACCGGGCAATCCCAACAAACCCCAAAACACCCTAGCTCACATTCAAGACTGCTGTTATGTTGTGAAATGCTGTGTTTTTACTGTAAATATAGTTTTCTGTCCTTGTAAAAACAAGTTGACGATCTGGAGCAGTGACTCAGCCGTTAGGGCCTGTGCTGCTCTTGCAGATGACCTGAATTCGGTGGCTCACACTGCGTTCAATCTCAGCTCCAGACAACCTAACACTGCTAGTCCCAGCAGGCATCCACATGCACACAAACATGCAATGCACACACACAATTAAAAATAAACCTTAAGTGACTTAACTACAGAATACAAAGGTTCAATACTTCCTCTCATCATTCCTCAGTGTGGAAGTATCAAATTACAGTATCCTTGGATTGAGTTATGTTAAAATGTTTCATTTTAAAAACTGCTGTTTGAGTTGCTGGTTTGAGATTCATAAAATCATGAAATGAATTTTGGCTTGGAGTTAGGATGAAATTTTCAACGGTTTCTAAAATAGTCCTAACTAGACTTCTGCCATGTGGTACTATGTGTTTCCGAAAAGCAGTGTCTTCAGCATTGAGTATCACAAAATCCAAATGTCAGTCTACCCGAAGAGCACAGAAGATGCCCTACCTCCCGCAGCAGCAAATGTTCCGCCAAAGTTAATTCCTTCCATAACAACAATCACACCGTCGTGGTACGCAAACTGGCTTCCATTTTATTTAAACGTTTTATTTTATGTACACTGGTATTTTTGCCATGGGTGACCCTGGACCTGGAGTTACAGACAGTTGTGCGCCACCATGTGGGTGCTGGGAATTGAACTTGAATTCAACTGCTGAACCATTTCTCCAGCCCCTTGGCTTCCATTTTTAATAAATGATAAAATTATATGTATATCAAATACTTGCCTGAAAATAAAGTTCATAAAAATCACTTTAAAGAAAGGAAGTTTAAAGGGGGTGGAGAGATGACTCCGTGGTTAAAAGCACTTCCTGCTCTTGTAGAGGACCTGACCTTGGTTCCCAGCACCCACAGCAGGTGCTCACAATTACCAGTTCCAGGGAAGCCAGCACCCTTGTCTGGTCTCCAATGGGTCTACACTCACATGCACATACCCCAGCACAGACACACATATACATATAATTTAAAATGTTTTCAATTAAAGTAAAGTTCATTATGTTTTTTTATCAGCAAGAATTTGATTTTGTTTACATACTTACATACTTGGGCCCAGCTAAAAAGTGTCTCTGTTGAAAGGGATCATGAACCAAAGGTTACGTAATTCTGGCTTACATGTAGGATGTACACTCACATACACACACATTCATACAGTCACACATGTAATTTTAATGTATTCTATGTCTTGCTTTTTTCACTTATTAACATATCTTGGGTCTCACTAAGTGTCAGTAATTTTGGTCTTATTCTGTTTTTTATTATTTTTTATGGCACCTTACTTATCTTTTGTGCACATGGGATGTGGGGTGGTACACGCATGCCTCACCACACCTTTGGAGATCAGAGGATGGACCCAGGGATTGAATTCGGGGTGTCAGGCTTCGAGGCGGGTGTCTTTACCGGTGGAAGCATCGGCTGCTTCCCTGTGTCTGTTCTTTTCCACTGCTGTACGCCACTTCGGGGTCAGTGTGGCACACATGACTTAACTTTCCCCCAGCGATGGACACTTAGGTTTTCTCTAGTGTCTCCCTGTTGAAGACCACACAGAAAGGACTCCAAATGTGGCTTTGTGTCCCAAGTGACAGGAAATGACTGAGGAGGCAGAAGGATGACATCAAAATGTAGAGCTGTGGGGTGGCGAGTAGATGTCTGTTTGCATATTACCTGGTAACAAACTAAAGGTTGAAGCGTGGGAGGTTCTGCCTGGCACAGCGAGGACATAAGTTTGATGCACATAAAAAGCCAGGTGAGTTAGCATCACTTGTAATCAAGGGAGGAATCATGAAGGGAGCTGTTCAGGGCTCATAGAGTCTCATCCTGGGAAGGCAACACAATCCTGTGGATGGATGCTGAATACGTTTGCACACAGTGTGGCTGCACCTAACACCGCCAGTCTGGCTATTGTTTTGTTTTGGGTTTTTTTGTTTGTTTTTTGTTTTTCGAGATAGGGTTTCTTTGTGTAGCCCTGGCTGTCCTGGAACTCACTCTGTAGACCAGGCTAGCCTCAAACTAAGAGATCCACCTGCCTCTGTTTTCAGAGCACTGGAACTAAAGGTATGCGCCACCACTGCCAGCTAACGTCACCAATCTGTACACTTGCAGATGTGTATGGAAAGTGGTGTATATTTTGCCATAATTTTCTTTTAAAAATGTAATTGTTTGTTTTAAGCCCTTTCTCAAAGCTACTTGGGAGAAAGTTATTTCAAAGAGCTCTGGGTGGTGCCTGGAGAGACAGCTCAGTGGTTAAGAGCACCGGCTGCTCTTGCAGAGGACCTGAGTTCAGTTCCCAACATCCACATGGCAGCTCATCTCTGTCTATAACTCCAGCTCTAGGCAATGAGATGCCCTCTTCTGGTCTTCTCCAGTACTGTACACTTATGCCCTAAATACATACATGCAGATAACACACACACACACACACACACACACACACACACACACACGGGCAAACAGCTGCCAGAGGATCCAGGCTCCACTCACTGTCCACGTCTGGAGGGGGAGGGTCCAGAAACACTTTACCCACGAGGGTTAGAGTAAAATGTAAAGAGAAGTGGAGAAGCATATAATGGGTCCCAAAATCCCTGGACAGGCAAACTGGTGTTGTTTCCTCTTATTCTGTGATTTTTCTGTTTGTTTAAAATGTTGTCACTGTTTTCAGAACATATCTTTTAAATGACAAAATGCCAGCAAACCTTACTCAGGAAATCTCCAAGGCCTGGGTCCCCAGCTGCATAGATTTTATGATCCAGTTTTTAAAATTTTAATGGGGAGAGAAACATGGGATTGACAGCGTTTTATTTCTCTAAGTAAGGATGTTTTTAAAAAGCCATCTGCTTTCGAAATTGTTCGTAAAAGAAGGTGTGTTTTGTATTGAAACAGCAGCTGGGGCAGAAAACAAGGAACGGTGGCATCCCCTAAAGTGAGAGTCGGTGGGCCGTACTTCCTCCTCCCACATCTGTCACAGGCCGGCAAGTCAAGGCTCGGAAACTGGGGACCACTTCCCCTACCCCATCATCCTCACCTATAACATGACATCTTCAATGTTTCTCTGATGCTGCAGTCCCTCCGCCCTGAGCCCTGAAGCTCTGTCAAGCTGTCTGGACAGTGGCCCACAGAGCCTTACCTCTCCCTAGATCCTCTGTTCATCGCTGAGTGTTCCAGACCTCATCCCAGGCCACATGAGAATCAGCCAGCCCCCTCCCTGCCAGGAGACGCTGGACACAACAACCAGGAGATGGAATCACACTTCAGGGACTGAAAGACACCTTGCTCAGAGAGACATGTTTCACTAGAAGACACCTGGATTACTCCAGCCAGGAGACTGCAGAGCCCTTCTTAAGGAAGAGTCCAAACTACACCCCACTAGGGAGGCTGTGAATTACATCTTCCTACAGAGGAACTACAAATAGGACCCACCAGGAATGCTCTGATTACATCCGCCAGGATGTCTCTTGCATTCTACCCATCAGCCGGAATCATGCCCTCAGGAAAGATATTGAATTATACCCCTAAGGAAACCATGGATTACACCCACCAGTAAGATCCTGAATGACATCCCACTAAAGTGACTGTACTGTATCCCTCCATGGAGACTACGGTGCACTCTGTGAAGACTACTACACCACACCGTAGAGACTACAGTATGCCTCTCCATGGAGCCCCATATTGCACCTGCCCTCCAGGGAAATGCTGAATGGAGCCCCCAGGAGCTGTGTGCCTGGTTCTACATGTCTCTCCACCCTGTTCTTGCCCACATTTCTCTCCCATAATACTCATTCTTCAAGGTTTCTTGCAAGCACTGGCACCAGATACATCATTTCTATGGCATCATGTTAATGAGCAAATAAATTAAACATAAATGAAGGAAACTCCCTAAAGGATGGCTATCAGAAAGATCTCCCAGATGACTACTGATCTCCAGTCACCCAGCAGGTGGGATCAGAGTGATGGGGACCCCAGTCTCCTCATCCCAGAGCAGTACACCCCCAAAACAGAGGATATCCCCTAGAGTCAGTGTCACAGGTACTTGTAAACTATCACAAGGAGGATGATCAAAGTGACATTTCCCTGGTGGCTACCATGTCCAGGCACTAGCTTTGCTGTGTGACCCCTTGTTTAAGCCCTAACTCCTAGAAAGAGATGATACTAGTCCCTCTTAAAGAGGTTTTTAGTTTAACACTTGAAGACACGGGAAATTTACATAAACAGCACTAACAGCCCTCAAATATCCTTCCCGAGATTCCTAATGTTAATTTATGTCTTCCTGCTTTTCTTTGTCTCCCTGCCTCCACCAGGACACACACACACACACACACACACACACATATACACACACACACACACACACACACACACACATACACACACACACACACACACACACACACACACGTTGATTCTGAACTGAACTGTCTGGGCATCTGTCTAGTGCCTCTTCCCTGTGTATTCCCCATAAATCAGGTCGTCAACACATACAGAAGACTAGCATTCCATCGTCAGCCCCTCACAATGATCCTTCAAAGTCGTTCACAGCAAAGGAAAGACAGGGACATGTGTGATCCAGGATCCATCAAGCATCATGTGGCTCTCAAGTGTCTGCATCTTTCGGTGTCCTTTACTCCAAACAGTTCTTCGGGATTTCTGCCTATGACCTTGACATTTATCTTTGCATGCAGAGCAATCATTTTTGCACAGTTCTCTCAATTTGGGTTTGTCTGGTATTTGTTTACAATTAGTATCAGGAAGTACACCTTGGGCAAGACTACCATGGAGGTGAACTGTATCCTATTCTATGTTTCAAAAAGATATGGGATGAATACCACCCCAGTAATAGTGGCATCAATCTTGACACTTAACTCCAGTAGGGTTTGCCATATTTCTGCATATAAAATCAAAACTGCTCACTTGAAATTATTATGGATCTTGTAGGGACATCTCTATAAATTCCTTCTACATTCATTGTCTGTCTCTCATAAAAAATAGCTTCTCTTTTTTTTTCCATGTGTGGTCATCCTACATTTCAACAGTTGAGGCGGGGGGGGGGGCTGGTTCTGGCAACTGATACCACATCACCACCAATCCTGGATCAAATCGTGCCAGGCTTTCTTGTGCAGCCACGGAATGAGCCATCTTCCCAAAATCTCGGGTACCTTTACATGAGGAAGTTATTTAGAAAATGAGATGGAGGTGCCAGGTTTGCTATGGGGGTGTTTCCAAGCTCCACCACATCAGCACATGCACATATGCTCCCCTGCTCCCCCTCCATACTCAAAGCTGAAATTGAAATTCCAACACAACACCCAGGCCTTCCCCCTGCCTGCATGTAGAATTCCTTTCACTGACTAGAAGATAAATGGCATTGCTAATTCCCAAGACATCTGCCTGTTTCTTCAATGTTAACTATAAATAATTTCAGAATTGCTAGTGGGGGGAAGAGAAGAGAGAGAGAGAGAGAGAGAGAGAGAGAGAGAGAGAGAGAGAGAGAGAGAGAGAGAGGAGAAAGAGAAAGAGAGAGAGAACTCAATTCCATAACATGCTTGCCTTGTGTGCTGGTTACTTTTAAATGCCATGTTGCTACAACCTGAATCAATTGGGAGAGTGCTCTGTGGGCGTGTCTATGGGGATAGTCTTCACTGTTAACTGATGTAGGAGGGCCCAGCCCACTGTGGGCGGCACCATTCCCTAGGCAGAGCATCTTGAGCTAGATAAGACAGGAGAAAGCTTTGCACAGCAAGAAGAAAACAGGAAACATCCCTTTCTCTTTACTTTTGGCTACATGGTGTAGCCAGCTGTCTCAAGCCCCTGCCTCTGTGACTTACTCGCAATGATAGACTGTAACCTGGAATTGTAAAGCAAGAAACGCTTTCTTCCTCTATGTTGTTTTTGCTCAGGGTGTTTTATCACAGCAACAGAAAGGAAAACAGGAGACCTTGCAAGCATGAGGACTCACGTTCAACTTCCAGAACTGACATAGAAAAGTCGGGCAGATGTGGTTGTGTATGCTTGTAAACCCAGAGCTGGGGAGGTAAGACAGACAGATCCCTGGGGCTCACTGGCCAGCCAGCCCAACCTAGACAGTGAGAGACCCAGTCTCAAACAAAACAAAACAATAAAATGGATGGCGATTGAGAAGGAATCACTTCCAAAATTGTCCTCTGGCCACACACGTACTCATGCACACACATGCACACACACACATAGATCTATGTCTCTAGAAAATAGCCGCACCAACTCTGACAACCAGGCAAGTGTTTTACAGCCATGTTTTGATACTAGCCTTAGGGTGTATGGTGGAAACACTGAGTCTCAATTCCCCAGCTACTTGGAGATACACACACACACACACACACACACACACACACACACACACACACTAGTATGGTTTATTACCTTGCTTCTGTCTTTATCCCGTGTGGGGCTTTGCCTTGAACCTCAATGTTTTCTTAGAGTCATGAAATACTGACGTGATTATTAATGTCAAAAGCATACAGAAAGGTAATCTCAGAGAGATTTGTTTGTCCCTTCCAGCCCTTCCTGTGTCTCTGCTCCCCACTTCGGTCCCTGCCACCCTCATAGGTCATCAGTCTCATTCAGTTCTGGTTTCCCTTTCTGTAAACTTTCTCACTAAAATACAGACATGTACACACTGGTATTTTACTTTCTTTATTACTCAAGGCAGCAGTTAAACAATTCTGTGTGTGTCCGTGTGTCTGTCTGTCTCTCTGTCTTTGTGTCTCCATCTCTATGTCTGTCTGTCTGTCTGTTTGTCTCTCTCTCTCCATTTTTTTTTTTCATTTTGGATGATGCCCAGGCTGGCCTCCAGCTTACTATGTAACCAAGAATAACCTTGAACTTCTGATCCTCCTGTCTCTACCCTCTAGTGTTTGGATGACAGGTATCAACTGTGCTAGGGATGGAACCCAGGCCTCTGTATAGGCTTTGGCAAGTGCTCTACATCCCTGGCCTGATTTTTCATTTTTAAGAAAGGGTCTCACTCTGTAGTTCAGGCTATCCTCAAATTCACAGAATCCTCCTGCCTCAACCTCTGAAGTACTGGGAATGTAAGTATATGCTATAAAGCCTAGAAATTCCTAAAGAATTTTTGTAGCAGTTTTATTTAGGTACAATTTTCTTGTGTGTGTTGGATATAAGTGCATTTGTGTGTGTGTGTGTGTGTGTGTGTGTGTGTGTGTGTGTGTATACACATACATGCATGAGTATATGTTCATATAGAGGCCAAAGGACAATTTCAGATGTCTTTCCTCAGGAAACATCCACCTTATTTCTTTGAAGCAGGGTTTCTCACTGGCCTGGAACTCATCAAGTCAGTGAGGCTGGCCAGAGAGCAAGCCCAGGGGTCTGCCTGTCTCCATCTCTCCAGCACTGGGATGACAGTAACACATCACCCTAGATTTTGTCACTAGGGATTGAACTGAAGCTATTGTGCTTGCAAGCATCTTCCTAGTCCCTTTAGGGATCATTTCAACCGTGAAATGCACTCACTGTGAAGGCAGTCTCCTGAGTTTTAACAAGAGCACCGATGTAGACCATCACCAGTGTCGCACTCACCTGCACTCCCCTGCACTCCCACACTGCACCCTGCCAAGACCCCACCGAGACGCTCAACCACACTTCACACTGTCACTCACCAACCCTGGGAGATACCCTGAGCTAGTCCACAGAGACTTTACCCTTCTCTTTCCTGTTGCCTGGTACTAACAGATACTCAACCACTCCATGGTGTTCGGCGCTCAGCTTGATTCCAATACAGATCTCCCTTGCCTGACAAGAACCCAACTTCCAATTTTCCAACTTTACAACGGCTGCAAAAGTGGTATGCTCTGAGCAGATACATCTCAAATTCCATGTTTTGATCCCCCTCCTGGGTTTATACTCTGTGATACAGCCACAAGGTGCACACTAACACTATAGCATTGGCAATATTTTCAACCTATGATGTCTTAAACTATGATGGGTTTATTGGGGTACAGCCCAATCATGAGGCTATACCTGTATTTACAACCACCACCAATTCTGTAGTGAGCCACTGTGTGTGTGCATGCATCTCTCTCTCTCTCCTTCCTGTGTGTGTGTGTGTGTGTGTCTGTCACCTCCCTCTCTCCCTCCCTCCCATCTCTCTCTCTCTCTCTCTCTCTCTCTCTCTCTCTCTCTCTCTCTCTCTCTCTCTCTCTCTCGTGTGTGCGCGTGTCTGTCTGTCTGTCTTTCTCCGTTCTTCCAATGTATTTTAACATACTTCCTTGAAGTAGAATTCCTGGGCCCAGATACAAACGTGTAGTAGCCAAATTCCTTTTCTCGAGGGTCACACCATTCACTGCCCACCCCAGCCACATGTTTGTCTCCATACAGCCTGGCCAACAGATGTGCTGCTGAGCATTTTAATCTTTGCAACTTGACAGGTGAACACAGCATCTCAGAACCCTTTCCATCTGCATGTCTCTAATCACGAGTAAAGCTGAACATCACTCCATAGGCTTAGAGGCAACCTGTGCACAGAGTGCATCTTCTGCCAGCCTCCCCTGCTCTCTAACAGTTCTCTGTGTACTGAGCATAGTCATTCTTTATGTTTTGGTTTTTTGAGACAGGGTTTCTCTGTGTAGTTTTGGTGCCTGTCCTGGATCTCACTCTGCAGACCAGGCTGGCCTCAAATTCACAGAGATCTGCCTGGCTCTGCCTCCCAAGTGCTGGGATTAAAGGGGGGCACCACTGCCCTGCCACATAGTCATTCTTTATACACAATGTATTTCATTCAGGTGCACCCTGACTGAGTTTATGGTACTTTGTTTTCTGTCTCATATCAACAATTTTTATGCACTTAATCTCAGCCAAAAGGCCCGGAAGTGATACAAAGTTATTTTATGCGATCAATGTATCCTTATCCTATGTCTAGGATTTGGATCTGGCTGAGGAAACCCACCCTGACAGCTGTGCTACAGAGAAATTCCCCCATGTTTTCTTCTAGTATCTTTATGATGTCAGTTTTTATATTTAGATCTCAGATGCGTTCAGAGGTTCATTCTTAAGGATGTGTAAGGCCTGTGTTAACGTTGTCTTTTTCTGAAGATCTTCCAGTCATCTCAATGTAGTACATTGAAAAGTGAATGTCTGCTCCAGTGATCTGAGATCTTGTCCCCTAACCTTTTTCTTAAGATATTTTTTAAAAATAATGTGTATGTGTGTGGGGGTGTGGGGTATGCACATGGTTGCAGTCACCCTGAGGCCACAAGAGGCTGTCAAATCTCATGGAACTGGAGCACAGGCAGCTGAGAACCACCATGTGAATGCTGGGATTAAACTCCGGACTTCTGTAAGAGCAGTATGTGCTCCTAACCACTGTGCCATTTCTGCAGCCCAGATCCTGACTCTGATGTACGTAAAACTCCCTCATGGACTCAGGTCTGTCATTGGACTTCCTATTCAATTCTACTGTTAGTTTGTCCGCCTAGGCACTAGTACCACGCTGTGTTAACTGAAGAGGCTTTGGAGCTGCTTTTCACGTCTGGTAGAGATATTCCTCCCAAATGGCTCTCATTTCTCGGGGCTTTTGTGGTTAATGCATGTTTGTTTGTTCATATGAACTAAAGTTCCAGTTGTCTCTGAAAACAGCTTATGAGTATTTTCTCAGATATTGTGTTTAAATCATCAATAAGCTTGAAAAGAATCAACATTTTGTGTTAGTCCGTGTGTTCAGGACCGCTTTTGTGTGCACTGGATGGGCTGAAAAGTTCTCACTGTCTGGGCTCTGCCAGTGTGTCACTAAGTTCATTACTAAACATCCTCTTTGTTGATAACAATTGTGTCTTACAGCTGGTTCACATTTGAAATAAGAAAACTACTGAGGGCTAGATAGATGGCCTTGTGCATAAGCAAACCCGATGACCAAGTCCAATCCCCAGAATCCACAGGAAGGGCAAGGGAGAGGACAGACTCCACAATTTGTCCTCTGATCTCTGGTCGGCACTCACACATATGAGCAATACACACATACACATACACACACTTTCACACAATATCAATGATAACATTTTAAAATGAAGTTGTGACTATAATAGTTTTTTTTTATTATTCACAATTGATCAAAGTACAGACAATGAATGTCAGTCAAGTGCTCAGCTACAATTGGGACATCTATGTCACACACACACAAGCTGCACAGTCAAATGTCACCTGGATTTTCAAGCCTAATTACAAATGCGGAGCCTTCATTTGGTAGCCCCCTCCACTTGTGGGTCCTAGGGAGCAAACGCAGGTCATCAGGCTTGGCAGTGAGTGCCTTTAACTGCTGAGCCATCTTGCCAGTCAGACAATTTTTTTTAAAGGCAGGTCAGTTGAGCAAAAGCACAACATAATTGCCCAGGAAGTGACTGAGGAAACATGTACACACACAATGTACATATCCGTATTAGGATAGACCTTCTTGAGTACATATAGAGCATTTTACAATTCCTCCTCTATAATGTCACAAACCTCTGTGAGTTCTAAAAGAATGACATACCATGAGCAATATTATCTGAGCAGAATGCACCAGAACTGGGTGTTATTAGCAAAGCTTACAAGACGAGGTCACAGACTCCTGGGAGGGAGCCTGAGGAGGGCTTCACTTTGTGTGCTCTTCACGGCCATCGGGCTCTAGCTCTCTGCAGCCTGGCTACCTCCCTGGTTCCCTGGTGCCTCTTCTCTCTTCTGAATGGGACTCTTGCCTTGCTCGTTCAGATGCAGGCTCCTTCTACAGGAATGGTGAGGGAGAGAGGCACCCTCTATATGCAGAAAGCACCCTGAAAAGCCGAGCCTGCAGCCCTTGGCTAAGCGTCAAGTCAGGGTGTAAATGCAGAGAACCAGTTAGACCTAATTGATTAGCAGAGTAGAAGAGGCCCCAAGCGAACCTGGGGTTAATCAGATGGCTGGAGAAATGAATACGGTTTACCTCAAGGCCAGCAACACAAGCTGCACAGTCAAATGTCACCTGGATTTTCAAGCCTAATTACAAATGCGGAGCCTTCATTTGGTAGGCAATCAACAGTCACTAGAAAGGCGGAGACACAAACAGGAGCTAACTGTCTGAAAATCTTTCTAAAATAACAGCAGTGGTACAGCCTGGCCAGGGCAAGGTTGGGGGTGACCTATGAGCCCTATGAACCCACACTGCACTGGCTTTGGTGGCCCTGGGCAATGAGAGAAATAAAAGCTATCAGAAAGCAAGCAGGGTGGTGGGAGATGTTTAGTCAGCCAAGTGTTTGCTGTATGAGCGTGAAGACCCAAGGTCCGTCCCCAGCATGTCCCCATGTGAAGGCTGAGAACAATGGTCTGCCCCTGTAATCCCAGGGCTGAGGAGGCAGACGGGGATTCCTGGGATTCACCGGCCAAATCTATAAGCCACAGGTTCAGTGAGAGACCCTGTCTCAAAAAAATAAGGTGACTAGCTGGAGAGATGGCTGGTGATAAAGGTGCTTACCATATAAGGCTGATGACCTGAGTGATCCTTGGATCCCATAATGGAAGGAGAGAACTGACTCCTGGATGCTACCCTCTGACCTCCATGTGCACACTGCAACATGTGTGTGTCTGTACATGTGGTTAGTTTTTGTTAACTTGGCACAACCTAGAGTCACCAGGAAGAGAGAACCTCGGCTGAGGAATTGCTTAGACCAGATTGGCCTGTGAACATGTCTATGAGAGATTGTCTTCATTATTAATTGATGCAGGAGGGCCCAGCTCACTATGAACAGCACCGTCCGTATGCAGGCGGTCCTGGACTGTACAAGAAGGCTAGCGGGCATGAACCTGAAAACAAGCTAGTAAGTTGCAATCCTCCATCGTTTATGCTCCGCGTTCTTCTCGTTAGGTTCCTGCCTTGAACTCCTATCCCGACTTCCCTTGATGATGAACTGTAACTGGAAGTGTAAGCCAAATAAGCCCTTTCCTCCTAAGTTGCTTTGGGTCATGGTGTTTACCACAGCAAAGAAAAGCAAACTAGGATGCACAGAGGGACACAATAATAAATAAAATTCAAGAATTAAAAAAAAAGTAGGGCTGGAGAGATGGCTCAGCGGTTGAGAACACTGGCTGCTCTTCCAGAGGACCAGGTTCAATTCCCAGCACCTACATAGTGACTCACAACTGTCTGTAACTCCAGGGGATACAACAACCTCATACAGACATAATATACAAGGAAAGCACCAATGCACATGAAATTTAAAAAACAGTCATTAAATTTTTAAAAAAAAAAGTAAAGTGGATGGGCTGGAGTGTTGGCTTAGAGGTTAAGAACACGGGCTGCTTTTCCAGAGGTCCTGAGTTCAATTCCCAGCAACCACATGCTAGCTCACAACCATCTGTAACGAGATCTGGTGCCCTCTTCTGGCCAAAAGAACACTGTATACATAATAAATAAATCTTTAAAAAAAAAAAAAAAAAAGTAAAGTGGAGAGCAATTAAGAAAGATACCCAGTGTTGACCTCTCCCTCCACACACGCACACACAGGCATGCACACGCACACACACACACCAGACAGACCTTGTGCTTTTCAAATGTTCATACCTTTTCTTCAAAGGGGACTTCTCAGGAAGAGAGGCCTGTCAAAGTCAGGCAGAAGCCTCGGTGTGTGGGAGGAGCTTCTATGAATGGGCAGGGCTTCTAATTGGGAGGTACCAGTGTAAGGGGTGTCAGTAAGTGGGCCTGTTGCCGGCTTGTTATGAAGACAGTTACCAATGTGTTTTTCTCTTGTTGGTGAGAATCTCACTAGAGTATTTTGCAGCCTTCTGAGGTCAGGTGGGGTCTGTGATCAACATCTGGCCAGAGGAATGTAGTGCCACTCCCAGGGCCTCTCTATCCCTGTCCCAGACCAGTGAGAAGAGTGCACAGAAGCTAGGAAGCCTGGAGCAGCTGGACTCAGAACACTTACTGTCACCTGGCAGCAGCCCTTGACTCTGAGGCCTGCAGACCCCTGTCCACTGCTCTGTGTGCCTGGCACAAGATGCTTCCAGAACACAAATGCACCATTCCTCTGGAAGAGGCTGCTCTTCTGTGCAGACACTGAGCCATCTCCTCCTAGCTCCCAGCTGCTCAGGGCTCTTGAGGCTCCCCAGAACCTTAATACTCGCAGCAGTACCAGCTCCAAGGGCTGAAGAAGCTGTGGTTTCACCATGCCTTTATAGCTAGCCTCTTGCCCCGGCAGGGAGACAGCGGCAGTGACTGTCATACAAACCAGGGCTCTGCAAGTCGCAGAGGGAGTGGCTGACCGCATTACCACACGTCAGAGATGCACAACCCCACACACCCAGTCCCAAAGAAGAAGACATTGAGGGAAGTGCCTTTTCCTGTAGATTTCAGTCTACCTACAAGTCAGGGGGGAGAGTGGAGAAATGACCACAGCCATGAAAATAACAGTGTGCACAGTCCAGAAAGCCTAACACCGCAGCTGAGTTTCTGAAACCGAGTGCCATTAGCAGAGGGGCCTGTCCAGAACTCACTCACAGGACAATCCCTGCTCACTCTCTCTGCAGCCTGGATAAGAGTCAAGAGGCAGAAGGGTGCAGGACCCTGCAACTGCAGCCTTCGAGCCACACAGGTATCGCTCAAAGCCCAGAGCAGGCCCCTGGGGACACCACATTTTTGATGGGGGGAGTAACTAGCTCTAGGCCCAATATAGGCCCTTCCAAACTTACTGCTGGCAGTGCTGCCCCTCACCCGGGCAGCTCCATCCCCCCCCCACCCCCCACCCCCCCACCCTGCCCCAGCCACGGGGAGGAAAGCACATCAGTCGTGGAAAGGTCGGGATTCCACATTTTAATTCTGATTACGGCTTAATCCAACACAGAGAGCATTTGGCATGGTGCCTCTCTGCTGAACGTAGGAATGTTTTAATGGAATTGTGTTATCATGGGAATGTGCGGCCAACTGTTCAAACAAGATACTTGCTACGGCTTTCTTGAAGAGCTAAGCAGGCTCGTGGAGAACAGAAAACAGAATAGGCATTCCGCTCTCAGATGTTCATGTTGGGGGCTGGGGAACTTCACGATGCCTTTGACATGCAGCTGTTTACAGCATGCATTCCATGGCTTTGCACTGTCCCAAGCACAACAGCCATATGTGCAGGGCCCTGTCCACTGTCCCTTGCAGGGCGCTCAGGGACCTAAGAGGCAGCCCCTGGAGGGAGCAAAGTGTCAGTATATTGGCACGTGTGCCTGGCCCAGGCCTGAGTGCCTGTCACCCACTTCTCAGTCTCTTTCTGCTCTCTAAACCATACTGGCATATGAGAGCATGCGCGCGCGCGCGCACACACACACACACACACGTGCTTGCACACACAGATATACACCAGGGGGCACCAACAAAATGCTTTTCTACATTTTTGATTCTCTACACTATAATCCCAGAATTTGGAAGGAGGGATTAAGAATTGAAGGTCACCATGGGCTATATAGTGAGTTCAAAGCCTGCCTGCCTGGGATACGTGAGACCCTCACATATCTCAAAGAAAGGGTGGGGATGGAAACTGGGGAGATGGCTCAGATGGTACGGTTTCTTGCTTTCTAGTTATGAGGGCCTGAGTTTGAGTCTCAGAACCCATATAAAACAAAAGGCTGGGTATGGTGAAAAGTAGCCCTGTGCCAGAGCTCACAGGCCAGACAGCCAAACCAGCTTGGCAAGATCCAGGCCAATGAGAGACTCCCATCTCAAAAATAAAGTGGTCAGGACCTGCAACATGACACCCTAAGTGGTCCTCTGACCTAGTCCACATGTGCATGTGCACTTATACCCATATTTCCATGTGGACATACACACACAGGAAGAGCCACTTTCTCCTGGGGCAGGGCCAAGCTGGGTACCCAGGGTCCGGCTGGAGCCTGCAGCAGGTTGTCTACTGAGCTTAGTCCCCACACTGGAACAACTCAGGACCCGGCAAGGGGCTGACCCCAAGTCCACAGCCCCTCTTTGGAGGATGAAGACATCACTGCATCTCCTGAAAGCCACATGGGTCTCTGGTCCTTCTTGCTTTCTCAGGACAAAGCTCAGACTCCCTGTTTCCAGAGCCTCCGGGGCAGCTCCTACCAGCTGTCTGCCACTCACAGCCAGGCCCAATGTCTTTACTCCATCAATCCTGAACCCAGCTCACCCTCCCCAGCATCCCTTTCTCCCCCCGCATCCTTTCAGAAGGTGGGCTGATGCTGTAGGCCATTGGAAGGTGGGCAGTGTGAGCCTCACAGCCTGGCCCGAGAGAAAGAAATCTGAACTCAGCTCTACCTTGAGGCTTCTCTCCTGGAATGTTCCAGTCACACAGAGGTGGTTCAGGTTACCTCTTCCCTCACCCAAGGCACTTGTAAACAGTGATTTTTTGAAAAGGGGCCTTGTATATTTTTATGCACCAAAGATTTATGGAAATAATTAAGAAATTTGATTACAATTCCACGGTGGCTATTTACTTGGGGGAGAAACCTTTTCCGTGAACACTTCCTCACTGTGACTAATGCACTTGGCTTTCTTTTTATTTTGAAAGCATAAATTTTCCTTGTTGATAGTGACTATGTACAGTGTTTACAGAGGAGGCTGTTTTTACTAAGTCTCTAATCTAATAAGTTCTCTGGAAGAATAATGCAGTTCTTTGCACAGCCTGGCAGAGCTGTTCCTGCAGGAGCCGGGAGCCTAGAGAGGGCTGCACCCTGAGCCTCCCTGGGCCATGTTTCCTCCAGGCAAGAATCCAGGAAAGGATGGGCTGGAGAAGCTTCCATATGATCCAACAGAGGGCTGACAGTGCGAGATGCTGGAAGGACCCAGAAATGTGGGAGAGTGGGGGACCTCAGCGTGCCCACAGTGGAGGCCAGGCCTCATCAGTCCTGTCGTGTCCTGCTGGGTCTTCTTGGATCTTACTGGTTTCCACTGGTCCCTTCTGGGGTCTTCTTAGTTCTGATAGGTCCTTTGGTCATGTTGGGTTCTATTGGTGTGTGTGTGTGTGTGTGTGTGTGTGTGTGTGTGTGTGTGTGTGTGTAAGGAAGGCAGGTAACAAACCTATGTGTTGTTCCTCAGGCACTACCCCCCCCCCTAAACCGATCCTCTCACTGGGCTACGGAACTGACCAAGTAGGCTCTGCTGCTGGCCAGTGAGCCCCGGGGAGCCTCCTGTCTCTGAACTGGGGTTACTGCCGGGCACCACCATGCCAGCTTTTTCAATGGACTCTGGGAATCAAACTCGGGTCTTTACTGACTGATCTTCCTCCCAGCCCTCTGTTGGGTTTTGCAGGAAAATCCACTATCTTCCTCCCTCAAGCCAAAGGATCATTAAAAAAAAGAAAAATCAGGATGTACAAAACCCTGGGTTCAATCACTGTCGGGTATCACACTGTTTCTTATATTTGGGGCACCAGTATGATCCCAGCCTCTGCTATGAAGGGCACTGGGTGTACTCAGCCTGTAGTACTCACTCATCACCACTCCATGCTGTGGGGACAATCACTCTCAGTTCTGGTGACCATATCTGTGCTCTGCGGACAGGTGGTGGAGCTGGGATTCCAGTGTTGGCATGCTGGCTCTCCAGAGGACAGTCACATGCTATTTTTGCATCCTTTAAGGAAGTCACAGCTTAAGGGGATAAGAGGGACACGGTGTCCAGGAGCTCGTGACTCAGCCTCCTGCACAGGCTGCCTCCAGCCGGGCTTTGGCACAGGGTGGATAGACAAGGCTGGTTCATCCTCTCCAGGCACCAGGGAGCTGATCTAATTTTAGCTCCAGAGCTAAAACTGCCCGTGCAGGAGACCATTCAACACCTGGCTGTTCCCAGACCTCAGGGACCAGAGGCTGAGGGTCTGGAAAGGCCCACCCTCACACCTCATTGCCCAGGGCCCCAGGGATGCCAGTCGTTCCCAGGTACCATCCCAGGAAGTCAATGTCTTTCCTGCTGCCAAGTACAAATGTCCCCCGTGTCTTCAGGGAAGGCTTGGGAAAAACGAAAGTGCAGAGCTGGTGGGGAGGCCGTGTCTAAAGATCAAGGACAGTACCCAACTGGGCTCCCCTGCCAGGGTTGCAGGCACAAACCAGGCTTCTGCATTTTCACTTCCTCCATGCCCTCTCCTCCTGGACAACCATCTGAGTGACCCAAGGTCAGTAGCTATCTATCTTCTCCCACAGCCCCACCCCTCGGCCTTCACATGCCCCCACACCTTGACTCTCTTAGAAGTGCCTCTGAATCAGAAAGTAACCAGAGATTTCTGTTTCTGTGTGCTTACTGCCCTTTAACAGTGAGAAGCAACATGGTAAATGAGGGGCTGAGTGAGAGGAGAGGGTGCCCTGGGGTGGGATGGACGGCAGCCCAGGTGTCCATCAGCTTACAAATGGGGAAGGAGAATGTGGCCTGTTCATATCATGGAATATTACTCCACCATGAAAAGGAGTGGACTGAGTAAACTGTACACTGAGTAACCGACACCAATTACCAAGGCCTACAAGGATGTGTTATTGTGTGTGGTGATATTGTATTCCCCAAAATATTGTGCACCCTAATAAACTTATCTGGGGTCAGAGAACAGAACAGCCACCAGATACAGAGGCCAGAAAATGGTGGCACACACCTTTAATCCTAGCATTCCAGAGGCAGAGATCCGTCTGGATCTCTGTGAGTTCAAAGCCACACTGGAAACAGGTGTGGTAACAAGAGCCTTTAATCCCAGGAAGTGATGTCAGAAAGCAGAAAGATATTTAAGGCATGAGGATGAGGAACTAGGCAGGGTTAAGCTTTTAGGCTTTTAGCAGCAGTTCAGCTGAGATCTATTTGGATGAGGATTCAGAGGCTTCCAGTCTGAGGAAACAGGATCAGCTGAGGAATTGGCAAGGTGAGGAAGCTGTGGCTTGTTCTGCTTCTCTGATCTTCTAGCATTCACCCCAATATCCAGCTCCAGGTTTGTTTTTATTAATAAGACCTTTTAAGATTCATGCTACAATTATGTCTTGTGATGTGTCCAGAATGGGAAATCCTTGCTGAACAAAAGGAGATTAGGAGCTGGGAGAAGTGGGGAGATGGGAAATAAGGGCCAACAGGTGCATGACTTTCCTTGGATAATGAAGATGTTACAGAATTGAATAGAGGTGTTTTCACCATGTGGTGAGCACACAAAATACTACTGAAGTGTTCACTGTAAAATGTATCCTGGGCACTTGCCACCGAGCTTAAAGAATCCAATTCTTGTAAGTTGTCCTCTGACCTCTACATGGGTAGTGGCCTGCATGCCCTACCCCACACCGAACATATACTAAATACATAAATAAATAGCCAGGCCTGGTGGCCCACACCTTCAATCCCAGCATTCGGAGCGGAGGCAGGTAGATCTCCGTGATTCCAAGGCCAGCCAGGGCTACATAGCGAGGCCCTGTCTCAAAAATAAACAACATTTTGTATCAGTTAAAACTTTGAGCAAGGGGACTATTCAGAGAGCTTTGAGTCTGGGATGCTGGAGGGTGGAGGCAATCACACAGCAACCATGGGGAGCCGAGCTTGAGGAGAAAAGACATGAGTGGGAGCAGGAACAGAGAAGGGGTGTTGCTGAAGACACTCTGAATGGGGGATGGGCCGCAGAGGACCCCCAGTGAGGGAACACTTCTCAGTGGACACAGTAGAGCACATTCTAACCAGCCAGAACACTCCCACCGGAAGCCACAGAATGTCAGCTGTGGGGTGTGTGTGTGTGTGTGTGAGAGAGAGAGACAGAGAGACAGAGAGACAGACAGAGAGAGAGAGACAGAGACAGAGATGTATATGTGTGTAGAGGCCAGAAGTTAACCCTGGGTGCTGTTCCTAAGCAACCTTCTACTTTATTTTTTGAGACAAGGTCTCTCATTGGCCCAGAGATCACTCAATTAGACTAGGCTTGCTGGCCAGCAACCCCTAGAGATTGCATGCAGGCATCAGCAGATGCCACCATGTGGGTCCTTGGGGTCCAAGTGAGGTCTTTATGGCGACACAGAAAGCACATTGCCAACTGGGCTGTCCCCCCCCCCCAACTCTTGTCTGTCTTGAGCTGCCATTGGACAAAGGGGATGAAGAACACACACCCTTCTTTCTCGTTCCAGGAGAAAAGCAAAGAACAAGTTTACTAAGAAGTGAAATTGGCAACAAATGATAGCTCTTTAGGAAGACAAGGAGGAATGGACAAATCCACCTCAATGATTTTTATTGTACTGTTCTCGGTAATTACAGCTCAAATAGAAACTGAAATCAGTAAGGTAATGGAAAACTGAATGACACAATTAACACACTTCGTTCACTGCAAGCATGCCTCACACACTGTGGTCTGTAGCCCACGTTACAGGAACCAGCACCAGGTCTTAAAAATCTCAAAAGTAGTGGTCGGTGTGGTGGTTTAGGTGAGAACGCCCCTCCAAGGCTCATATATTTGAATACCTGGTCCCCAGTTGGTGGAACTGTTTGAGAAGGATGAGGACGTGGGGCCCTGTTAGAGGAGGTATGTCACTGGGGTGGGCCTTGAGGTTTCAAAAGCCCATGCCAGGCCCAGTCTCTGTCTCTCTCTGTCTCTCTCTGTCTCTCTCTGTCTCTCTCTGTCTCTCTCTCTCTCTCTCTCTCTCTCTCTCTCTCTCTCTGTCTATCTATCTATCTCTGCAACTAGCAGATCAGATATGAGCTCTCAGCTACTGCTCTAGCACCATGCCTGCCTGCTGCTATACTTCCAGACAGGATGATCATGGAGTCACCCTCTGAAACTGTAAGCAAGCCCCCAATTAAATGCTTTATTGTATAAATTGCCTTGGTCACAGTGTCTCCTCACAGCAACAGAACAGGGACTAATGCAACCAATAAAATGGCTCAACAGGGTGAGATGTGAGTATTGTCCCAGGGCCCCATGGAACAAGGAGAGAACTGGCTCCTTTAAGTTGTCCCCTGCCCTCCACACATATGCTATGGCAGGGGCATGCCACACGTGTACACACACACACACACACACACACACACACACACACACACCTAAATCAATCAATCAATCAATTTTTAATCCCAGAAGCACTTGCACTATAAGGAAACATTTTTTCCAAATTACTAAGCAAACCAGAAATCAAATAAGA
Organism: Peromyscus eremicus; assembly: GCF_949786415.1. Lineage (NCBI taxonomy): Eukaryota > Metazoa > Chordata > Mammalia > Rodentia > Cricetidae > Peromyscus > Peromyscus eremicus. Next base: position 160,194,329 of record NC_081417.1, read on the forward strand.
ATCTGGTAACAAAAAGATTCTCAAAGAATAAAGTTTGGAAATGAAGAAACAGTTTTAGACAGTTTAATGGAGAAATCATAATGCAAGTCATAAAGTATTTTGAACTCAATGATAATAGGAACTCTACACATTAAAATGTGGAGGATAATGTACTCATTAACTTAAACTTTTATAGAAAAGGGTACAAGCTGAAAATGAACACATTGAGCTTGCCACTCACCACATTAGGAGCGGATGGGAGAATGTACTCAGAGGATTAGGAAGTAGAAAATAAATATGAAAAGAAGCCCACAAAGCAGAAAGTCTATGAGGCAGATGCAATGACAGACACAGAAGTTCTTTGGAAAGAACAAGATAGATGGCAAACTTTTGATGGAAAACAGGACAATATCAGGAGTGAAAAGAACATCACCGGAGAAGTTTCAGAGATTCGAGAGTTACTGGGTGGATATATGACCATTTCGTGGCAATAAATTGGGAACAAATGAAATGGATAGACTCCAAGAGAATAAATGTATGAAAACTGCCTTAAGAAAATACGGCTTAGAAACCCTAATATTCTTATAAACATGGAAATTGAAGTAGTGGATTAAAACACCAGGCCCCAGTACCAGGTCATTAAGCATTCCAATAGTAAATAACCCTGATCTTACACAAATTTCTCCAAAGTATAATTATCCTGTGACTTCAACAGCATGCCTGGCATCTACTTTGACAAGAGCATTATGGGAAAACCAGCCCAGAGGCTAGCGTGACTCAGGGATAGAGAGGAGGCTCCTCCTAGGAGTCAATCCACCTCCTCATTAGATTAACATTATAAAATAAGTAAATACAAATCGTTGTATCAACATCATGGAAGAAAAATATGGTCATTCTTTTTAAAAGTGTGTGTGTGTGTGTGTGTGTGTGTGTGTGTGTGTGTGTGTACACCACATGCATGCAGTGTCCACAAAGGCCAAAAGAGGGCATCAGATCACCTGGAACTGGAGTTACAAACAATAGTGAACTGCCATATTGATGCTGGGGACCAAACCTAGGTCCTCTGGAAGAACAGGAGCTCTCAGATGCTGAGCCATCTCTCCGTCCTGAACATGGCCATTCTTTTGTTTGTTTGTTTTGTTTTTTGTTTTTTGTTTTTGAGACAGGGTTTCTCTGTGTAGCCTTGGCTGTCTTGGAACTCACTCTGTAGATCAGGCTGGCCTCAAACTTTCAGAGATCCACCTGCCTCTGCCTCCTGAGTGCTGGGATTAAAGGCATGCACCACCACCGCCCAATGAACATGGCCATTCTTAATAGTTGCTTTAAAAGTATTCACTACCATCAAAGGTCCAGTTTTGATTAAAGAATAAAAAATGGAGGAGGAGTGGATGGGGAGACAGAGGGGAGGTGGGGGGGGAACTGGGAAGAGAGGAGAGAGGGGAAACTGTGATTGAGATGTAAAATAAATAAATAAATAAATAATCTTAGCAAACTAGGATTAGAAGAAAATTTTCCTGATCAAATAAAATATTCATATTATGCAGCAAAACAAACAGAGCAAGTTGTTGGCAAATACCACTCGTAATTAGGAGACAGAAAACTAACTCATTGTCTGTCTGTCTGTCTGTCTGTCTCTCTGCCTACCTCTCTATCTCTGTCAGTGTCTCTTTCTCCCCCCCTCCCTCCCTCCCTCCTTACAGTGCATCCTATAGTGCAGGCTGGCTCAAATTTGCTATATAGCTAAGGATGACCTTGAACTTCTGATCTTGGTCTCTCTATCTCCTTGGTGCTGGGATTACAGCTGTGTGCCACAAGGTGCTCAGGACCAGGTTTTCCTGCATGCTGGCCAAGCACTCTGCCCCATCCTAGCCCCCAAAGAGTCTCTTTTAATATGAGACATGAGACAAGAGCTCCTATGATTACCAGTTCTTATCAACGTCACAGAAGAAGTCCTGGTCTGCACCGAAATCTGAGAACAGGAAAGAGGCTGTCAACTCTGGAGAGGGAGGAATACCATGCGCTCACACGCAATGATGTGATTATATAGAGAGAATCCACCATACTCCAGTGGCAATGCATCAAATTTAAAGCTTTACCAAAGTAGCTAGACATAAAATCAGCACACAAAAGTAAATTAATATCATTACAACTGTGACAAACAGAAAATATCATTTAAAAGAAACCAATTATAATTGCAATTTAAATCTAATCTTTCTAAGAATAACTTCTCAGGGTTTATCTTAAGAATGCATTTATGAATAAAACATAAAGCTTTTTGGTGGTACGGGTCTGTGATCCCACCATTCCAGTGGTTGAAGCAGGAGGATTGCTGCAAATTCAAGATCAGTCTAGGCTACACAGAAGCACTGTCTCCAAAGAGAGATTTAAATATATATATATAAAACTGTGGAGAAGTACATTAAAGATGCTGTAAATATATATTAGAGATACATCATGCTCAAATAGAGCAGGGACACTATCACAGAAGGATGAGTTCTGTCCAACTGGCAAATAGACTCCAAGTAGCTCCAATCAGAATCCCCAAGGGAATGTGAGACCTTGGTGAGCCTTGCTTCTGCACCTGGCTTGGGAAAGCAAAGGCCAGGAACAGGCAACATGAGCAACATATCCGAGCATCTCATCTAAAGTATAGAGCGAGCGTAATCTGCCACCTACCAAGACTCATTCTGACTACACATGTGCATACTACACTTCCTTTCTCTTTTTAAATGGCAAAGGGTAAGAGCTGACTACCTTGATGGTAGGTACACAGAAACTAATTCTCTCCAAATTTTACATGTACATTCTATGAACTAGTTAGTGATCTCTTCAAATCAACATCTCCACTATGTCGATTTGTCCATCTAGGGTGGTTTTATTCATCCATGCATTAATTGGAAGGGCCTTAGGTGGCCCAGACTAGCCCCACCCTCATTATATAACCAGAGGACCTTGGAACTTCCAATCATCTCCACCTCCTGGTGCGGAGATAACGGGCTCTGCCACCACCCTGCTCCGTTCCATATGGTGCTGGCAGGAGGATTATTGCATAGTCCTCACCGATTTCGATGATTTGGCCAACCTGGATTTAGTTTACTGTCTCTTTAAAAATAGGCCCTTTTTTAAAAGCCAGTGAAGCCTATGTTATTAATGTCACACTTCCAACATTTCTCAACTGTAATGTATTTTAGCAGCTTTCTGAAACACATTTCCATAAAGGAAAGTGACGGTTCTGAAAGGGACAGGGGGGCCCCCTTTTGAGGTAAGATCCTCCTGAAGTGGCCGGAGTGATGGCTCGGTGGCTAAGAGCACTTAATGCCCTTGCCGAGGGTCTGGGCTCAGCTCCCAGCAGCTTGGCTTAGCAGTTCACAAACAGCCATAACTGCAGTTCCAGGGAGTTCAACACACTCATTTTGCCTCCACAGGTACTGCACATATTTGGCACACATATATGCATACCAAACACTCATACACATGAATTCACACATACATATACAGAAAGAGATATTCCTAAAAAGAGCAAAACCTTTACAGAGGCTTGAGCCGTGGAAACAGGAGGCAGAGCAGGCATAAATACTTGTCTGCCTTCTTTGTCTTTAGCATCCTGAGGACACAGCACCACAAGCTACTTATACACGGTTGCCAGCACTGGTCTCTCAGTTTAATTAATCACCCCTTATATAGGTATAATAAACTTTGCTGGATAAAATACTGGGGGGGGGATGACAAATAGTTCTAATATTCAGAAAATCTGTCCTATTTCTCTGTGACATCTGACTCAATGCTCAGTACTGTACATGCCAGCTCAGAGCTATCCTGGCCACAGGCATGAACCCCAAACTCTGTTACGTATCATGAGCGCTTACATTTTGCAATAAGTAAGGTGCCAGTCAGAGCAAGGGATGCCAGCTCAAACATAGCCCCGTTGGCTTCCAGCCGCCTGCCCATCAAACACATAGCATCCTCGAGAAACCCCCAGATTAAATAAATATCTGGCAGAGGAGTATTGGCAAAAACGATAATAAATTCAGCTCAATTCCCACCACAAACTGGCAAACTCCATCAACAACCCAATCCAATCTGTCTGCCTCAACTTCCAAATAGCTGGTGATGGCGCCAGCCAGGGCCTGTGGGATCCCAAAGCTCCGAGTCGGTACCTCATGCCTTGTTATCTGCCAGAAATACTAAGGTAGAATGAGGCTGGGCATGACTTCCCATGGGGTCAGAAGGAGAAAGGACCAAAGGAGTGAGAAGGGAAGCGTCTAGTGTTCTGTTATGGCCCGACTGTGAACTGTCCCTCACAGGGTCATGTGTTTGGCTCTCTCTGGGGATACTGTGGTTAAGAGGTGGAGCCCTAGGGGAGAAGCGGGTCACTGGGGCAGAGATTGAGGTTTGGAGCCTGGGCCTTGCCTCCTATACTGGTTCTGCTTCCAATGGCCACTGGCTGCAGTGTGACCAGGCGACTCATGCTCCTGCTGCAACATGACCATGTGACTCAGCTCCTGCTGTCATGCTTTCCTCGTCATGATGGAACAGATCCACAGATCATGAGCCAAAAGATACCTTTCCCCACGTTGCGTCCTGTTGGGTATACAGTCACAACAGTGAGAAAAATACCTCACTCCATAGATGGCTGAGCTTGTACTGACACAGAACTGTGGGGTCTCCAGCACCCTTTCTTTCTACACACGAAGTGCTGAGAGAGACACCAGAGACTGGAGATGGAGCCAGGAGCAGAGAGATGTGCTTGCTGGGGAGGACAGAATGTCGGTGAGGGGCCACTGTGACACATGGGCATGGCACGCACCAAGAGCTGAAGAGTTCTCTAGGCGCTAGCCCGCCACATCTCGCTCCCAGCTGTTCCCTACTGATCTTCCCACCGTGTCCCTTTGGGTCCCATAGACTACCAGCAGCATCCTACATCATGCACTGGTCTATTCTCATGCACCAGGCTCCATGGACCTGGCCGTGCCCAAGAATGATGTCTCCCTGTAGCCCATAGATCATAATTTTAAGAGCGAAGAGGAAGATGGTGTTATTGGTTCCAAATTACCCATCCTCCTTCCTCCATCCGACCCCAGTTCTCTCACAGCTAATGCCTCTCCCTTTTGGTCCCAATCACCTGTGCACTCTGTACCATTTTGTCAAGATCCATTTTTAAGTTCAGTCCCAAGACCACCATCATCCTGAACAACTCATCATCCATGCCTATTCTCTACACTATCCACCACCCTAACCATCCCTACCTACCCCACCCCATCCTACCCACCCTACCCCACCCACCCCACTCCACCCAGTGCCTCTCAGCTCCTCCACTGCCTGCCTCTGGTAACTTTTCTCAACATCTAACCCTGGCTGTTCAACCTCCAGACAGCACAAACAGATGTCTCTGAAATACCCATTGCCAACCTTTCCTTGACCTCCGTCTGCCAGGCACTTCTCCCATGAGCTAGTACTGACGGCCCGTCTCACGGGGACAGGAGGACTCCTGGCTACTAGCCTTCTTCGTTCTCCATCACCCCCACCCCCTGCAACCTTACTCTCCCTTACCTGGGTTGCAAAGCCTGCTGTTACCTTCTGCCCTAAACAGCAGACCTCCTCCCACAAAGCTGGACTGGAGTGGGAGGGGAAGATGTGGAGAGGGAGGGGCTGGACCTAGACATTCACGTCACAGTCATTCCAACTCACAGCCCGACCTTCCTACTTCCCCTGCTGGTCTTCCTATCCCAGGAGAAGCAGCATGCAGGTCTCTGGGTCTGCCAGATGCCACTGTTCTCCTCGACTAGTTACCTCCCCACCTCCAGCAATCCTCTCTTGTTGAAATATCTGGTTCCACCTTTCTAGTGGCCTTTCTGTCCATATTTAAGTATACTCTAGGGTCTCCATTCTGTAAACCAGGCTGATGTCACATCCCATAGGATCCATCGACTCTCTGCCGCCCTCAGAGCCAGGAGCCCTGAAGAAGTCAGGCTGTTCCCACTCATTTCTCACCTTCCCACTCTCAGGTCACCAGCATGATCTCCGCTCTACTGCAGCTGCTTTTATAAGATCGCTACGGAGTGTGTATGACGTCACACAGTGGCCACCTCCAGGAGCAGAGAGCACCAATGGAAGTAGCCTCCGTAGAGGAGCGCTGTAGACGCTCCATGGTCCCCTGGCCTCCTCCTCTCCCACTGAGGGCCACTTTAGGTCCCCTGGGTGGACTCTTCTCTGCCTGAGTCCTAGCTGCTGGTGGACGCCATTGCTCAGTTTGGGACCCACTGTCTATTTTGCTCTGTCTGTGGCTCTGTCCCTCTTTGACTCTACACACATCTGCATTTGGACAGCCCCACATGTGCCCTGCCCTGGCCCTGGCCCCTCCACTCAATATCAGCATCTCCTTCACCTGTTCCTGGAACTCCCAGCAGGTCTGGGAGTGCAGTTTACTCAAAGGAAGCCTCTGCCTCCCTGCTTCATCAAACAGAAAGACCAGCCTTCCCATCCGAGAGCAGACTCCCTGGTACAGCTCTCTATCTCACACTTATCTACACCCGTTCTACACACAGTTTACCCCCACTCTACACACAGTTTACCCCCACTCTACACACAGTCTACACCCACTCTACACACAGTCTACACACACTCTACACACAGTCTACACCCACTCTACACACAGTCTACGCACACTCTACACACAGTCTACACACACTCTACACACACTCTACACACAATCTATACACACTCTACACACACTCTACATCCAGTGCCCCCAAACTCTGAGCTCTGACTCAGTCTGCATCCTATCTGGCTCCATTTCCCCAGGGGCCAGCAGTTCCTCCCTGGTGTCTGAAAGCAGGGTCTTCTTGCTTTTCTTCTGGCTCCTAAAATCCATCTACTACAGAGAAAACTAAAAATTCAACCTCTGAAACTAAACCTCTACTTTGCAAATAGAGTTGGGTCATTTTCAAAAGACAGTGTGTTGGCTCCTTGAAAGATTGAACATAGGGTTACCTGGAATTGACCCTGGAGTTTTACACACCCAAGAGAAACGGAAGCCTGTGTCCATGCAAAAATATGTTCACATATAGTTACAATAGCATTATTCGTAAGTGCCAAGGGAAGTTGAATGTGGTGGTGCACAACTTAATCCCAGCCACTTGGGAGGCAGAGAGGCAGGTGAATCTCTGTGAATTCCATGCCATCTGGTCAATATGGTAAGTTCTAGACCAGCCAGAGCTATATAGTGAGACCCTGTCTCAAAAGAAACAAACAAGAATTAGCCACTCATTAATAGAGAGACAAATAAAATGTAGAATATTGTTCAGCAATTAAAAGGGATGTAGTACCAACAGTGCCAATACACACAGTCACATGGATAAATCCTGAAAGCACTGTGTAAGAGAAGGAAGGCAATCATAAGACACCACACACACTGTGACTTCATGAAATGTCTCAAACACACAAACCCAACGAGACAGAAAACAGACCTGGGCCTAGAGGGATGGATCACAGGCTAAGACCACTTCCTGTTCTTGCAGAGGACCTGGGTTTGGTTCCCAGCACCCACACGGTGGCTCACAACCACCTGTAACTCTAATTCCAGGGGATCCGATGCCTATTCTGACCTCTGTGGACTCTTGCACACATGTGCTACACATATGTGTACTGAAGCACACACTATACACATAAAATAAAATAAATGAATGTATTCTAAAATGAAAGAAGAGACTCACAGATGCCTTGTGCTTGAGGAGTTTGGAGAAATGGGGAATGACAGCTAACGGGTATAGGATGTCTTGGGGAAAGGGATAAGATTGTCATTCTAAAATTGACTGTCAATAGTTACACAATCTAAATGTCCTAAAATTCACTGCCACAGAGGTAGCACTCCCACAGCTAAGACAACTGCAATGTTCTCCACTGGATGAGAAGGAAAACCCGAGTACCTTCCTAGGAGCTACGGGAGGGCAGACCGGAGAAAGCTGCAGGGAGAGCACACAGCAGTCAGAGGACCCATGAGACAGGGACGGGGAAGGAGATCCTGGCACACACGAGATCCAGGAGAATGGACTCACCCTGCTTCCTCAGAAGGCACTGAGATATCTTGAGTTGGGAAGAGACATGACCAGAGCAGATGTTTCAGAAAATATCTCAACAAAATAGGAGGAGGGAGAAGATGAGGCCTTAGAAAATGAAACAATGGCTCCACAGGACATAGTAGGGCAAGGAGGAAGGATTTAGTCCAAGTCTAGTCCACATGAATGGTGGGTGGCCAAAACATGTCAGGGAGCAAAGAGACAAAAGAATTGAATGGATGGAGCCGTGCACCAAGACCAAGAGACAAGAGATTTGAACTGATGGGCCATGTGCTGAGATGACACCTTGGAGGGGGCAGTCCCAGGAGGAGGTAAGGGACACCTGCATCAGAGGGAGCTGCCCGAAGTCAGATGGGTCACCACGCTCTACCTTGGCAGAACTGTCTAGGATGGAAGGACTTAGGGTTATTATGGAAACTGAATCCATAAGAGCAAATGAAAATCCCCCAGGCACTCACATATGCTAAACAAGGACTCTACCACTGAGCTACAACCACCAGCCCTTCTGATGTTTGGTTTGGTTTTAATTTTGAGATGGGGGTTTCACTATGTAGCTCAGGCTAGCCTTGAGTTTACTCTCCAGCCCAGACAGGCCTCAAACTTGTCTGAACCTATAGGGTCATGGTCATTATGGATGAGCACAGGAATAGCTCACAAAGAGATGGGAAGGTGGCCAGGGACCTGTAGAAAAACCAGAGCTGAGTATCCCAGGGGCCCAGGGAAAGCCTTTTTCTGTAACACTCCTGACTCAGCATGTCCAGCTAATGCTGCTGAGAGACCAGAGAAATGAGGAGCCTCTGAGAGCAACTGGGAGGTGGTTGGTGAGAGCATGTTCTTGGATGTGGCATCCAGGTCACAAGTAGAGAGAGCTAGGGTGAGGCCATTTCAAAGACACTTGAGTGGGGAGGGAGGGGTAAGAATGAAGTTAGACAGACTGGGGCCGGACTACGGCTCAGTTGGTAAAATGCTTCCCATGCACAAAAGAGGACGTGGATTTGGTCTCCAGGACTCGTGTGGAAATTAAAACTGGACGAGGCGGCACACACTAAGGATCCCAGCTTTCAGAGGTGAGGGGACAAAGGAGAAGCCCCAGGGATCACTGGCCAGTCAGCCCAATCTATTTGGTGAGGCCCAGACCAGTGAGAGACTCTGTTGCAAAAACCAAGGTGGACAGTGCTGAGGAACTTGGGAGGTTGGCCTCAGGCCTCCACACACACACACATGCATACACATGTGCCTACATACCCATGAACACGAACACACACACACACACACACACACACACACACACACACACACAGCATAAATAAGAACTATAATGGGGAACAACATCCCATCAGGGGTATTAAAACCTGGATTGTGTGGTAGGCACATAGCGCTTGTTGATAGAGACATAATGACCATGTCATCTTGCTAGAACAAGAGGAATTAGACACAGGGGAGGTGAAACCTCCTTGATCCAGAGACACAGAGGAGGGCCATGGTATGGTCTAGAACTTAGATGGTAGAGAAAGGAGTGAGCTCTCTCCGCCATCACAGGGGACATGCAGCAGGCTGAGGGTGTGACAGAGAACCCTTATGTCTGAGTAGAGAAGAGGGTGATCATTTGCTGAGAATAGGGATGGGGGAGGGGATTGGATAGAGTTTGTTATCAGAGTCTAGATTCCAGCTGTTCTGGTTTGTGCTTTTTCTTGTGTGTGTGTGTGTGTGTGTGTGTGTGTGTGTGTGTGTGTGTGCACTTGAGTCCACCTTCCTCCTTGAGACAGGCTCTCTGAATGTGGGGCTCAGCAATTTGGCAGCTTGCCAGCCAGTGAGTTCCAGGGACCCACCTGCCTCATCTCTTCAGCTCTGGAATAGCAAGTGAGCTACCATGTTAGATTTTTCAACATGGATGCTAGGGATGGAATTCGTCCTCAGACTTACAGGGCAAGAATTTGACCAACTAAGCCATCTCACCAGGCCAGGTATTTTTGGTTTGTTTTTTTTTAATTTAGATTAAAAATGACTATACTAAAAGACCTATCCACCACTTGAATTTTGTAATCAAATTAAGTAAAACGTTGAAAAACCACATTTAGAGCCACGAGGGTAATAACAACTTTTACCCCACATTGGATCCCTGTGGACCTCTCTCTCAAGCTCTACCTTAAGAGAAACCCTACCTTGGACCAAAACTACATATCTTTAAAACAACTCCTCTCCATCTCTAAGACATGTTGTTTCCTTTAAAAAAAAAAAAAAAACCACCCAGGGATTTGTGATATTTTAAAATGTTTTGTGTGGATGCAGGTGCACATGCATGCCAGCATGCATGTGGAGGTCAGGGATACCTTCCTCACCTTCCTCTTTGTTTGAAACAGAGTCCCTTGTTCACTGCTGCGTACTCCAGGCTAGCTTGCCAGTGAGTCTCTGGGCATTCTCCTATGGCCGTCTCCCATCTCTCCACAGCAACACTGGGCTTGCAGGTGCAGGCTATCCCATCCAGCTTTACATGGGCTCTGGTAATTCAAACTCCAGACCTCACGTTTGTATGGTAAAGACTTTATCCTTTGAGCTATCTTACCAGCCCTCTTTATAATTTTTAAAATTATTATATGCTAGGCATGGTGACACATGCCTTTGATCCCAGACCTTGGGAAGTGGAAGCTGGTGGATCAGTAGTTCAAGGCCAGCCTCAGCTACATAGTGAGCTCAAGGCTCTTATGTAGTTGGGCTACATGAGAACCTGCCTCAACACACACACACACACACACACACACACACACACACACACACACACACACACACACACACAATTTTATTACCATGTTTAAATAAAATAAAACTCATTGGCCCATCTCTACTTCTTCCCAGACTTAGGAGCTAGAATATTCCATGTAGCCACCATGGTCACTTTCAAGCCCTCTCTTGCAAACCTGATCCAAAGGCAACTACTGTTTTGACTCTCGTACTTATTGTTCCCATAGTTCTTTCCATCTGAATTCACCAGGTATGTGTAAGTCCACAAAAGGTGCATTGTTTAGTTTTCATGCAGTATTTTAACATGAAAATCATCATACAGACAAGCTGGATTCCACAGAGAAAACCCAGTTCCCACCACCTAGATCCTACAACTCACACTTTGCTATTTCTGTCTCATAGCTTTCTGTCCAGTGCCTTCCACCCTCCATCAATCCACCTTATTTTTTGATGCATTCTGGAGTCAATTGTGGACACTGGTACACTTCTGCAGATGTATCATTAATGAGGGTTCAATATCTGCAGGTTGTTTGTTTTAGGTAAAATGTACAGAGAATGAAACATGTAGAACTCAAATGTGTCATGGTTGAATGTTGACAAATGCTGGTACCTATAGAAACCAGGCTCCTGTCAAGGTATTGCAAAAACCCAAGAAGTTTCTCTCATGTCCCTTTCTAGTAAATTACAGACACTGTCATCTGCAACACAAGTGGTAACTGTTAAGATTGCTCTCTGCCATAGATATCTGCCTAATCTAAAAGTTCAGATAAATAAAACATGTGCTACACACTTTGAGTACCTGGATTCTCCCACTCAGTGTGGTGGGGTTTGTAGTATTTTTTTTTAAAAAGATTTATGTGTGTGTGTGCGCACATGTGTGCAGGTATTGACAGGTAACAGAAGAGGACACCTGACCACCTAGAGCTGGAGTTACAGGCAGTAGTGAGCTGCCTGACATGGAAGCTGAGAGCCAAGTTCAGTCTTCTGCAGATCGCAGGCACTGTTCCCCGCCAAGCCAACTCTCTCTCCTAGCATGGTGTTTCTGAGATTCACACGTGTGTGGCACACATGGAGAATCGATTCCTTTTCATCTCCGGATACTATTCTATTGTGTGACTCCATTTCTGTTTGCCCGTTCACCCATTGGCAACTTCTGGACTTGCTTCCTGTTTTTAGTTATTAAGAGTCAAACTCTAAGAGCATCCTTATGTGAGTCTGTGTGTGAACATATGTTCTCTTTTCTCCTGGTAAGTGTTCAAAAGAGGAATTACTGGATCATGGGGTATATGTTTGCTTGAGCTATAAGAATCCATCTGATCCATTTCCCACATGTTCAGGCTGTTTCATGTCCTCATCGTCCATGTGTGTGGCTTCCTGATGTTCTCACACCCTTGCCAACCATTTTGCCCCCATTGTGAACTGTACCCAGTAGGCAGGTGTGTTGTGTACCGCAGTGTAGTTCCCCCTCCGACTCAGTGTGGTTTTCCTTCCCCCGCCCCACACTCAGTGTGGTTTTCCACTTGAACTCTCCTGTCTACAGTGTTTGGCAGTCACTTTTATCACACTAAAAGAAGCCCCTCTACCTCTAATTTGCCAAAAAGCTTTTATCATTAGTTTTTCTATTGAATGCTATCAAATACTTTTTAGGCATCCAAATTCCTCCTGACACACGATTCTCAGGAGACATGTCAAGAACTTCTGTTGAAGAGCTGGGGAGATGGTTCAGTCTGCAAAGGGCTGTAGGCACAAGGTCTTGAGTTCCGTCCTCAGAACCCACATTTTAAAAGCTGGCCATGGTGGTGGTACACATCAGTAATCCCAGAACTTGGAAGGCAGAAACAGGTGGATCACAGGACCCCAGCGGCCAGACAGTCTTGGCAAGCTCCAGGCTAATGAGAGACACTGACTCAAAACCAAGGCAGGCAGCGCCTGAGGAATGCCATCCAAGGTTGAACTCTGCATAGATGCACCAACACACACGCACATAAGAATGTAAAAGAACCCCGCCCCCACTTCTCCTGTTCCTAAGTCACTGCTCTGGTCCACACTACAGGTAAAGGTGAAGGTGGTTGTGGTGAGTGTCTTACGGAGAAAGATGCCATCCAGAGGGTTAGAAGTGTGGTCTGGCCCAGGTGATCCGACACTGGCAACATCTGCCTGTGTTAGCCACAGATGGTCCAAAGAACACAAGTCCTGCTTGGAGCAAGGTTCCCATGAGTGTAAAGAAAGCTTGACCAGGCTTTGCAGCACTCTGCGACCTCACCGTGTGGTGTCTGTGGTCCTGCTTCTTGCAGCAGGGTGGGTGGAACAGCCTGCGAGGTCGCAGGCGCTCCCTCTGAGTGTCACTTAGCTCACATCTCCATTGGAAGCCTTCTCTGGACGGCCCCCATGTGCGTTAGGGTCACTCTCCTGACTATCACATTCACAGGGGCATCGGTGTCTGCCACCTCCTATTTATCTGTGTGTCCTGTGTGTCCTGTTGGCACTGTGCTTCTCTAGAAGAGGTGCCCAGCACACGTGGGACTATACAAATGGAGAAGACCGCAGGAAGCCACCCACTCCCGGCCATGTGGGGACCACTGATGGCGGTAAATAGGGCCTCAACAGAAAAGGCCCATTTCTAGGGAAGCACATTTGAGGGGTATCTCTTGGTCTTAGCCCCTTCCTGTTTGACCCCCCTCTCTCCCCCTGCCCCTGCTTCCTGGCCAGCACAAAGTGAGCAGCTGTGCTCTGCGCTCGATACCCTCATGATACGGTACCTCACTGTGGCCTGGAAACAGCAGCACTGAAGGACCTGGCACCTCAGCAGTGTGACCAAAAGAGATCTTTCCCCGTTTTCCCCTCAGGTGTTGGCCTGACTAGCGCACAGCCAGAGACTGGTGCCCTCCTCCCACCACGTGTGATAAGGCTTTGAAGGATCTTAGTTTTGTGAGAGGCTCACGTCCATCTTGACCACCCTGCACCCTCCCCCCTCTGGCTACAGTGATGTTGCCTCCACCAGCCCAAGACCCCTCCCCACCCCCAGGGCATCCTGCCTCCAGCCTTCTCACACCTCACCACAGACTCCAGAATTCTAATGATGGGTTCTTAGTGGAGGTGAGCCCCTGGGTCAATCCATCTTCTAATTCCAGGGAGGACCGCCACACTGTGCATGTGTCAACCTGATTTGACTGCTGTGACACTTCAGAGAAAGGATACCCAGCCCCCCCCCCCACGCTTCCACCCAACTCTCCAGATGCACATGGGGCCACCAGTGCCCCAGAGGGCCTGGTGCCCAGAAGTAGAGAGGAAGCCAGCTACTGTATCACAGCAGGTGCCCAGGTATCTGGCTCCATGTCACCACAGTCACCACATCCTGGCTCAGCCTCCCAGTGCCATGTCCATTATCATCCCCAAAGTGTTCCCAGTGCCCCAAATGCCCAGAGGGAGGGAAGGATGTTGAGGACCTGAGGGCACTCACAGGGGTCCACCTTCTAGCCTCCCTCCCCACCTTTCTCCTCCTGTGCTCTGCCGTCTTTGGTGTAGACCATGTCTTCAGAGAGATGGCAGAGCGCGGCCACCTACCCTGGTGCAGGTTGCCCTGCCACGGACAGGCTGTCTCTTTGGAGGCGGTACAGCTAGGAAACAGCACTTTCCCCTTAGAATAATGCTGGGCAACAGGAAGCTCGATTAGGGAAGAAGCTGTGCACTTTTCAGTGGCTTGAAGCACTTAATGTCTGATGCTTCCCTTTTTCCCTTACACCAAGTGACAGGAGATGGCCCGCTCCTGGTGTCAAAGCTCAGTTTTGAATCACAACCAAGTTTCCCAAGGAGTGGGGACTTTCTTTTTCTCATGAATACAAAACCTTTCTATTGTGGATCTCCCCCTGCCCCCCATTTCCATTCCAAACAGTGCAACAGGCAGCAAAGGGTTCAAGACACCTATCCTCTGCCTCTCGGGAACCCCACGGCCGCCATCTGATAAACTGCTGTGATTCAATACTGCCACATGCCGCCTGACTTGCTTCCAGCGTCTCAGAAATGACCTCAAGGCGCTGGCAGTTTCTGCTGCTGATGCAGTATGCAGATTCTGCAAACAAGATTTAGTTCCACAGCTGGTTTTCAGAACAGCTTAGAGTCAAAGATTCAAACTACAGAGCACAGCGCGCAAGTTCTTATCAAAATGTCAAAATCGATTTGGCCAGAAAACCTTGGCAGGCAACATCTGTGAAAGGTTAGGGGTGTGCGCCCCTCCCTCCCATGGATTCACACAGATGCCAGGTTCATCAGGGCAAAAGGCACCAAAGGCTGTGTGCGCATGAAACTGGGGCACTCCAGAGCCACCCGACCTCTCTTCTGAGGAGCCAGGAGGGAACAGAAAGAGACTCCAGGGAGATGGGGAGCCAGCTGCGCAGCTAGTCAAAAACAAAGCACCCCTCTTCCAGTGGATGTTCTCAGCTACTGCCCCCAAAAACAAAGCACCCCCCTTCCAGTGGATGTTCTCAGCTACTGCCCCCAAAAACAAAGCACCCCTCTTCCAGTGGATGTCCTCAGCTACTGCCCCCCAAAAACAAAGCACCCCTCTTCCAGTGGATGTTCTCAGCTACTGCCCCCCAAAAACAAAGCACCCCTCTTCCAGTGGATGTTCTCAGCTACTGCCCCCAAAAAACAAAGCACCCCTCTTCCAGTGGATGTTCTCAGCTACTGCCCCCCAAAAACAAAGCATCCCTCTTCCAGTGGATGTCCTCAGCTACTGCCCCCAAAAAACAAAGCATCCCTCTTCCAGTGGATGTTCTCAGCTACTGACCCCCAAAACAAAGCACCCCTCTTCCAGTGGATGTCCTCAGCTACTGCCCCCCAAAAACAAAGCACCCCTCTTCCAGTGGATGTTCTCAGCTACTGCCCCCCAAAAACAAAGCATCCCTCTTCCAGTGGATGTTCTCAGCTACTGCCCCCCAAAAACAAAGCATCCCTCTTCCAGTGGATGTTCTCAGCTACTGCCCCCCAAAAACAAAGCATCCCTCTTCCAGTGGATGTTCTCAGCTACTGCCCCCAAAAACAAAGCACCCCTCTTCCAGTGGATGTCCTCAGCTACTGCCCCTGGTCTCCACATGGCTTCAAAGTGGCCTTGTTACAGACAGAAAGAAAAGTGGAAAAGGATACGGGGGGGGGGGGGGGGCGCGAGGGGAGAGGGGCGTGGGAGGGGAGGGAGGAGGGGGGAGGAGAGGGAAGGAAGGGATGGATAATGATCCAAAGGGAAGTCTCTGACCCCATTCCCCCATTCTCTCAGCAAGCACCCTCACCAGTCAAAAGTAAGGTGGAGCCGAACCCCACCCGAGCTTGGAGATGCCCTGGTCTGCCGTCTGGTGTGGTGATAAACAGCATAACCAAAAACAGTTTAGGGGAGTAACCGGTTTGTTTGGCATACATATCCAAGTCACAGTCTGTCCCTGTCACTGGAGAAGTCAGGACAGGAACTTGAGACAGGAGCTTGAAGCAGAAACCAGGGAGAGACAGCACTTTTTTTTTTTTTTAACAGGGTTTGAGAGACAGCTCTTACTGGCCCCATCTTCCTGACTCATGCTCAGTCTGCTTTCTTCTAAGACCCAGGACCCCCTGCCCAGGAGTGGCATCCGCTTGCTTGCTCAAAATTGCTTGGGCCCTCCCCCATCAAATCAACAACCAGGTCAACTCCCACAGACCACTCTGACAATCCCTAAGCGGAGTCCCCTCTTGCCAAGTGAGTGACTCTTGGTTGTGTCACGTTGATGATAACACGTCACCAGGGAAGGGCTTCAGGGCGTCCATCTGTGAACAGGGTGCTTTTGTTTCTTCCCTCATAGCTGTGACCAGACAATGGACAAGTAACTTAAGGATGGATGGGTTGATTTGTCTTGTGGTTTGAGGGGATACAGCCCACCTTGGGAGAGAAGACACAGCACCCCACCAGGAGATGTTCACAGCTGTGTCAGTGGGAGCTTGCTCACATCTGGGCAGATCAAAAGATGGCCACAGGGGTTTTCAGCTCATGGAAGGCAACTACCCACATTCAGAGTAGACAGACAGACAGACAGACACACACACACACACACACACACACACACACACACACACACACCTCTTAGGAAGTTCCCTCAAAGACAGGCTCAGGGGTGTGTCTCCTAGGAGATAAAAAAATAATCTAGTCAAGTTGATAACGAAGACTGGCCATCTCGGGTAGAAACCTAGCTGCTCTGTCTATGTTCTTCCCTGGAGCACGGGTTTACAGAGGAGCTGCTTCCTATGAAAGAGGAGCCACGTATTACAAGTGAGGAAGGTCCATCTGGGGCTGCTCGGGTGCAGCCCTATGCTGCTCAGAGCGCCTCGAGGCCTGGGGGAGGATGCCAAGTGGTGGATGTATGGATTCCACAGTCACCAGCACCTCCTGCTCCATGTAGGCCTATGTTGAGGTCAAAACTAATTACTGATTCTCATATTTTCCCACTTCAGACAGAATCATAACACTATTAAGAGCTAATACATTTATTACTGTGATTCTCAACCGGGCAATATTAAAACCTGTGAAAGTGACTTTGCAAATTACCAAACAGTCACCAAGCTAATGAAGCAAAGCTTTTAAAGTGACTGAGGAATAATTCCTATATTATAAGGACAGCAATCTGTGAAGGGAGATTTGGTTTAAAAAAAACACACATTATAATGTATAATGGAGAATGTTAATCTGTGGTGAATCCAATCAGAACAGAACAAAGAGAAAAAGACACAGGCAGAGAGAGGCCACAGGAGGCCACAGGCAGGAGGCTGCCTGGGAAGGAGGCACCCAAGGGCCCCTGTGGTGCCTCCCTGTGGGCACCATGCCAGCTGTCTGTGATGGCCATGCCAGCACCTGGAACCCCCAAAGAGGCAAGCCTCTGGGAATGCCTGTGAGGGACAGTCTCGGTTGGGTTAACTGAGCTTGGAAGACCCTCTTATTTTGGGCAGCATCATTCCATAGGCGGGATCCTGAACTACACAAAAAGAAGGAAGGGACTGTGCACCCACACTCATCCCTCTGCTTCCTGACTGTGGATGCAGCGTGGCCAGCCACCTCAGGCTCCAGTTCTCTGCCACAGCGGGCTGTATGCTTAAAGAGATCCTTCAGACCTTCAGCTGTTTTTAATCTGTCACAGAGATGAGAAAGGCAACCTATACACCTACCCAAAGCCATGTTCCCCATAGCATTCTGTTGAAATTGCACCGAGGACCCCTATTTGTTGTGATCCAGAGCTGGCTACACTTTCACAGCCCTCAGTGATTCTCAGTCTGCCATCATCTCAGAGAACAGCCATACCCTGGGACATGGCTCCAGGCAACATGAGCCAATGGGATAGCCAGGAGAACCTTCCAATTATACCCAAGGTCCAGGCACCACCCTGCCTATCAGTCCAGGGCTGCAGCCCATCTAGGGAAAGAGGCCGTGCATGGGAAAGGAAATGGGTGGGCCGGGCCTGCCTTGGTGCTTATGGTGAATGGTAGGCCTGTTAATTAGTTCATGATACACCCTTTTGGAAGCAGTTCTCTCCTTCACTTTACAAGAGGCCACATGAAAGCCCTGTGCAGAACAAAGCCGAGGAGACAGGCACACACGCTGGCCAGGGGAGAGGAGGCCCGTGTCTCTAGTTAGCAGCCGACAGCAAGCACCGGGTGCTAGTCAACCAAGTCCGCCTTCATGCAGAAGTGTTTGCCTCATTCTTGCCCCAGTGGTTCCAACCGGTGCTCCCCCCAGCAGATTTTGAATCCTATTATACGGTAAACATCTGTGGCATTAATTTTCGCCCTGTAAACAAATGCAGGCAGCTGTGGCAGATCATCTGACGAGTCAATCACTTTGAGCAGCTCTCTGCCCGCTTTCTTCAGGCTGGCAAAAATGAAGCAGGGCTCTCAGCCCATCTGTGGCACCGCTGGCAGTGCCAATCCTGCCAGAGAAACAGATCGCTTCCCTTTGTGCCTGGATACCTACAAGGAATGACCCTGCCTCGAGAACACAGGCTCCACATTTTACTTTTTTATTTTTATTTTGCACTGGTAGAAATTGGATTCTCGAAACCCCGAGAACTGGTTTGCACTATGTACTCATCAGGGGTGACCAGCACGGCCAGGGCAACGTTGGACAGCATGGATGAACTTTTTTGGGTGTCACAGCTTGAGGGAGAGAACGTTGGTGTCTACTGAGTGGTAGCCAGGGCTGCTGTTAAACACCCAGGACAAACCAATGGCTAACAGCTGTTTATCAGGAGAATTTGCTTTTAGAGATCACATCTCCAGTATCCCAAGCTGACCTCAGACTTCATATATACATGAAATGACCTTGAACCCCTGATACTCCTGCTTCCTGTTCCTCCCGAGTACTGGGATTACAGCACACCAAGGCCAGTTTGCTTGTTTGTGTGTTTAAGTGGATACCTATTGAACCAGTGCTGAGGTGCCTGGGGACAGGGATTTCTGCATTTCTGAGAAGGAAAAGTGGGATCATTCACTCCCCATGCCCTGTGACTCAGCCTAGGATAGGGTAAGTAACAGTCTGGCTCCATTATGTCCTGTGGCCTCTGGTCTTCCCTTTCCCAGGCTCCAGTTGGAGAGGCTCTGTGCCCAGTCCACTAACCACACTCAGCAGTCCCAGCTCAGCTGTTCCCTACCTGGGTGGGCTGTGATACAGAGCCTGGCCAGGCCCATCTCCAGCAGCTCCCATTGTATCTGCCTCATCTCTTCTTAGCCCTGGCCGTGCTTAGACTGTTCACAGAGGCGTGCTGTGGGCTCTCCTCTGAGGCAGTGGGTAGCTAGCAGTCCATCTGGTGTGGGCTGCTGCCACCACTCTTGTGCGATCAGAACACTTGTGTTTCCCAAGGTAGTCTCTCTCCAGCCAGGCCCTCATCTGAGCTCTCCCTGGGCACTACCACCTCCCCCGCAAAAGTACAGAATGAAGGGCTGCCATTCTCGATGAAGACCTCCATGAAGCCTGGGCTCCTGCATAGGTGCGCAGCATGTTGTAGTGGGTAGCCATTCCAGCTTTGATCTGGAAGTTCCAACCGCCATTGAGGCTTCAGTAACAGTCACGCCTACAAGGCAGGGTCAAGAGAGGGCCCTGAAGACCTGAGATCCAGATATGCCACCTTCTCTTGGTTCCTGGACCCTGGACGCTAGAGGTAGACTGAGCAGAGCTCTCTGACGAACACCGCTGGACTGCGCTACGTCTTCCCCAGACCCTGCAACCTACCTATCCCTTCATTTGTAAGTTACGCCACTAAATAAACCTCTCTTTTAACTACGTGGAGTGGACTTAATAATTTCACCAATAGCATGTAGTGTTCTCGGCATCTCACGAGCCCTGGCACTCCCCAGTGCCTTTGACCCAAGTCTGAGCTTCTGGCTGCCACCCAAGCCCCACTTCTTCCTGGAATTCGTCTAGACTCACCCTATTGGTTCCAGAGAGCTCATCCCCCAGTGGTCTGTCTTCTGTTCTCCCATGTCCAGGACTAGCCAGGAAGTCTAGCGCTGCTGTTGAGGCCCAAACGAGAAAACGCTCTCATCACTGCACACAGCCTTCGAGAAAATGAGCTCACTGGCTCCTCCTCACAGCCCCAGAGGCCTGCTTGGTTATCCCCAGCACAGCAGGTCAGAGAACTGACCCAGGACAACCCAGTTGCCAAGGAGCCAGGCTCTCTGTGAGCTGAGGCTGGCTCTTCCACACCCCAGGCCTCAGGGCAGGAGCTCTTCTGCTGCTGTACTGGTGTGGAGGGAGGGCTCGAAAGGACCAAATACCCAGGAGGGAGGCCCTGTGGACCCCATCCCGCAATCCTAGGCTCTGCCTGAGAGTTACAGTCTCCCCTGCTGCTCAAAAGCTCCCCAAAAAAGGAGCACCACCATTCCAAGCCTAAAAGGGGATACCTAGAACCCCCTGTTCCCCAATGGGAGGGGCGTCCACCTCTACCCAGTGGAAGCTCTGCTAGCAATAACGAGAAAGTGCTCATACCCCTTCCCTTGGGGACTCCCTGCCCCACCTCTGCCTTGTCCTAATCTCTAGATGACTGGATCAATACCATGTGGAAAGTGGAACCCTCCAGGCCTCTGCTCTACACCATACCTCAGAAATACGCCTACAGAAGCTATACACTTCTGATGATATTGCTCAGGGGAAAGACACTTGCCTAGTGTGTACAAGCCCGGGGTTTTGATCCCCAATGATGGAGGGTACATTCGGTTGAAGTAGGACCAAGCCCCTCTCTGATGCATCAAGGGTGAGCAAGGTGCCCAACCATAGGCAATGGGGTCCAAAAAGCCAGCTCATGCACCAGGAATAGATCCTGATCACACTGCCGGGGCTCCTCAAACAGACCCAGCTACACAAATGTCTCCCATATGCAGAGGGTCTAGTCTGGTCAGTATGGTGGTTTCTGAGAAAACTGGGAATCAATCTACCTCATGACCCAATGTTACCACTCTTGGGCATATACCCAAAGGATGCTCAATCATACCACAAGGACACTTGCTCAACTTTGTTCATAACAGCATTATTCATAACAGCCAGAACCTGGAAACAACCTAGATATTCCTCAACTGAAAAATGGATTTAAAAAAATGTGGTACATTTACACAATGGAGTACTACTCAGCAGAGAAAAGCAATGGCATCATGAAATTTGCAGGCAAATGGATGGAACTAGAAAATATCCTGAGTGAGGTAACCAAGACTCAGAAAGACAAATGTCGTATGTACTCACTCATAAGTGGATACTAGATGTAAAGCAAAGGATAATCAAACTACAACCCACAGTTCCAGAGAAGCTAGGAAACATGGAGGACCCTAAGAAGGATGTACGGATCACCTTGGGAAGGGGAAACAGAGGCGATCCCCATGAGTAAACTGGGGGTGAGGGAGGGCAATGGAGAGGAAGGGAAGGGGGATGAGAACATGAGGCATTTTCTTAATTAATGATTGATGGGGGAGGGCCCAACCAATTGTGGGTGATGTCATCCCTGGGCTGGTGGTCCTGGGTTCTATCAGAAAGCAGGGTGAACAAGCCATGAAGAGCAAGTCAGTGAGCAGCACCCTCCATGGCCTCTGCATCAGCTCCTGCCTCCAGGTTCCTGCCCTGTGTGAGTTCCTGTCCTGACTTCCTTCAATGATAAACAGTGCTGTGCAAGTGTGAGCTGAATCAGCCCTTTCCTCCCCAACCTGCTTTTGGTCACGGTGTTTCAGCGCAGCAACGGCGACCTAACTAAGGCAGCTAGGGAGATGACTCAGTCAGTGGGATGCTTGATGTGTAATCCTGAGGACCAGAGTTCAGATCCCCAGAATCCACATAAAAATCCAGGTGTGGTGATCCTTATGTGTAATCCGAGGTGGGGGACGAGGGGGGGGACACAGGCAGATCCTTGGAGTTCATTGGCCATCAGTGTAGAGCACATTGATGAGTTTCAGGTTGAGTAAGAAACTCTCTCACACAAGTAAGGTAGAGAAAGAGAGGAGAAGGCATCCTACATACTCTTCTGGCCTCTACATGTGAGTGTGCATGCACACACATACACACACACACATACACACATACACACACACACACACACACATACACACACACACACACACTAGCATAGTTCTAGATCCATAGTAAGTGTTCGTCACACAGAACCACTGCTTATGGGAACAACTACTTGAATCGTTTGTACTACCTCTGCTCACAGACAAGAAAGACTGAACTTGAAGAGCCAAGGAGGCTAGCCCAGGCTCACACAGCACATCGGCAGAGGATTGGAACCCTGGACCATGTTACTCCCAAACTGGCCTCTCCAGAACAAAGACTTACACCCCCAGCCTACTGAATCCCTCCTAAAAGAATAACCTCATCCCTGCACTAGTCAGAGGTTTCCCTATCACAGCCAGTTCCAGAGCTGGTCTCAGCTGGATCCCTGGGTCTGGTGGGATGGAGCATGGCGGGTCACAGGCTCTGAGATGCACAGAGACTGCCCCAGCATTCTTTGTATTAACCCTGGCTCTGTGTGTCAGACAAGGCACCAGGGCTGTCCAGTCTCGCCCTCAACCCTTGCTTCCCCAGACAGCCACATTCCCAGAGCCTGACTGGGCAGCTGCCAGGTCCATCTGTCCCAAATCACCTTCTTCAGAGAGACTCCAGGCAATCCCACTCCATTCTTCCCTCTCAGAGCAGGCTTGGCTCGGGCAGGAAAAACCCATTCTCCCTGCACTATTAAACACGACTCTTCAAAGACACATCTCCCATTGAGTTAAACCCTTTCCTGAAGCCTTTGGTGGCTTCCATAAATACCATAGATGAATAGGCTAGAGCCCATGAAAGCCCTTATTTACTGTAGGATGAAGGGCCAGGAGGAGCAGGGGGAGGGAGCTGGAATGCGGCCATGGGGCAGGTCAGCTAAGGAGGGCATCTCAGCTTGAGGGGAAGGTGGGGTGTCAGGAAGTTTTGTGAGAAGGGCTCTGGACAAAGAATGTGTCTGCTCCTCACCACCACCCCCAAAGAAACTGGCCTCTGTCATTTCCTACAAAATAAACAAAACCCTTCCCTTAGACACTTGAGGATGCTTTGGAATGAGTGTCGTATGTGTGCAGTCTGAAAGCTTTGCTGCACAGGGTGCTAGGACAGGCTGGCACTCTTGAATAGGCACCCAACATGAAAGTCTAGGACAGCCTTGTTTGATGGCAGCAGGACCTGGCTAGGGACAAGGGTGCACACAGAAAAACTAACTTGTGAAAGGTATGAACGAACAAAATACGCATCTCTGTGCACACCACAGTTCAAGTGCAAGCCATGGCGTCAAGTCACACAGCTCAGAACCTACGGGTGCAGCTTTCATTTGACCATTCGAATCCCTGGCAGCCATTTTCCAAGCTGACCCCGTTTTTCAGCCCTTCCTTTGAAAAGGGTGCACACCTGTACCTGAGGCAACAGCCAGGCATTGCTCTTAGCCCCCGTGGGAACTGCAGATGAATGGGAAGATGTGTTGCCAACAGGAATGCAGGTTGTCTAGAACAGACAGAGAGGAATCTGCTACCCACAGGGGTGGGAGGAAGCCTGCCATTGACACTTAACAGTTTGTTTAGGTGTGTAAAATGTAATTAATTTTAGTTTCACACATCTCAAGTGGCTCCAAACGATGCTCATTCTGGAACATTCTAAAGTGTCTCATGGAAGATTTTTTTTTTTTTTTTGCTTCTTAGAGTAATTAATACTCAAGGATGGAATTAAGATTTTAAAATGTATAATCTCTCATTAAGACTGAAACCAGCTGCATCCCTGATGGTCAGCTCAGAGTCCAGAGACTTGGCTCTCCTGAAAATCTCTCCTGGAACATGGCTGGACATGAGCTCTCCTATTGCTGAGAACCTCCATGCCATCCCCTTTCTCAGTATACAGCTCTGCCTGGCACTTGCTGTAGCTGACCCTAGAGGGGGCGGCACCTGGTCAAGTCAGCAGCCTACAGCACCCAGGAAGGTCTCCAAGAGGGAAAGAGGCCTGTGTCCAGGGTCTCCAAGGTGGACCTTTATTATCCTGCAGAAATGAAGGCCAGTGAAGGAACAAAAGGCTTGTTGTCTCAGAAGCACCTGACAGCCCCTGGCCTAGCTGTGCCCCAGGGAGGGAATTTCAACCACTGTCAGTCACAGACCTGGAGGCTGAGCTGGGTGGAGCCTCTCTGCATCACTGCAAACCTCTGTCTCATTTTCCCTGAGTCCTCCAAAGCCACCTGCTTGATACCATGAGCCTCACTCCCTTCCATCAAGAGAAGCCACACAGCACCTCAACTCAGACGATGGTGGCTGTGACTAGAGATCTGAAGCAGCCTGGTCCCCTGGTCCTAACTCAAAGCAAGCCCTAAGCCAAGTGAGATACAAACATTTGCTCTTGTATGGGAACTGTGCTGTCAGCCTTCTTGGATGATGGCTGCCCCAACCCAATCCTCAGAAACTCTGCGCAATTCTGGGGCACCACCACCAAACTGGCACATTCACCTATTCTGTGGCCATCATGGGCTCTCCTTCCACCCTACCCCAGGAAGCTGGCTGCTTTAGGAAAAAAACAATCCTTGCCCCATTTGATGGGTTCCAGGGCATGGCCCTAGCCATGGACAATGCTTTGCATCACTCACCCTAGGTTCATATGCATGTAGGCTGCTTACCAATCCCTATTTCCAGGTAGGAGGAGCCTGGATTGTCATAAGATCACAGAGCAATACACTCCAGGGCAAACTCTGAGCCTAATCCTGGCATGGAATTTTCTTTCACACCCAATCTCTTAGTAGCCAACCCTCCCCAAGCATCCCCTATGCTTGGGAACTGCAGTCCTGGGCCACCATGTTCAAAGCACACCAGCATGATGCTGTCCATGAGGGTGGACAGTGCCATTTCCTGTTACATGTGTGGATGGTGCAGGAAGCTGTTAGCCTCCAGGAAAGCAGGGGCACTGGGAAGGAAGGTTCTTTCCCATCCATGGAGGTCATGGCCCGGCATGGAGTGTCAGGAGGACAGGGCTCTATAAGTTTGGGCAGTCTACCCACACAGTAACACGGTGATGATAAATGTCCCCATAGTCTTGGGCATTTGAATGAGCATCAGTTGGTGGCACTGTTTGTAAGGTTGTGGAATTTTGGTAAGTGGAGCCTTGCTAGAGGAAATACATCACTGGGGTGGGCTTTGAGTCTTCATAGTCTCCACTTCCACTCATGCTCTCTACTTCATGTGTGTGTTGGACAATGTCAGCTGCCAGCTCTCATACTGCTGCCTCCATGCTTGCAGCTTGCTGTCATGCTTTCCCCCATGGTGGAATCTAAGGCCCTAGAACCGTAAGTCCAAATAAACTCTTCCTGCTTTAAGTTGCCTTGGCCATGGTGTTTCATCACAGCAGCAGCAAAGTAACTAATACAGTAACACAGCTGCAAATAGACACAGTATCCATGCAGTGGAGCCTGGGCCCTGACCAGCACACAGGAAGGTGGAGAAGGTGCAAAGAGACACAGTATCCATGCAGTGGAGCCTGGGCCCTGACCAGCACACAGGAAGGTGGAGGAGGTGCAAGCAATGAAACTACTGGAAAGAGCAGGAAGTAGGAGGGACACACTCACTGCTGGGACTGGATGCACCCCCTTCTCCAGGAGGAGCTCCTGGCTCCTGTCCTGTCAATGAGGTGATCTCTAAGTTCTTATCCAGGTCTGAGGATGGAAAAGTCTTCTGGGGCATATAAGAAATTGCTTGTTTCCTTTCCCACTAGAAGGTTCTAGAAGCATCCTTGAGAAGGACTTCCAGGACTGGAACATACTCGTAATCTCACTAAGCACCTCTAATATAGTCCTTGGTCACTGTGCCAGGCTCCGTGGTAGACACTCAGTGAGATCCAAGCTCAAGAACAGAGTGACACATCTGGGCTAACAGCTGTTACAGAGTCACAACCAGGGTCATTCTGAGAAAAGCCAGTACTAGGGTGCCTCGGGAGGCCATGCAGTGCCTATTTGCCTATCCCAGGTAACATGACATTTTTATATGTGCATGTACTGTGTCATGCTTAAATAAGGTTAAATATATCTCCTTTTAGTGTGTATATGTGTGTGGTGCACACTTGTGCATATTTCTGTGGTGCACACATGTGTGCATATATGTGTGAAGGGCAGAGGCTGATGTTGGGTGTCTCCCTCTACTGCACCCCACTTTATCTATTGAGCAGGGTCTCTCACTGAACCCGAAGCTCACTGATTTGGCTTGACTGGCCGACCAGTGAGTTCCTAGGATCCCCATGTCTCTGTCTCGTCTCCACTGCCACTACAGGCACACATCATGACACCCAAATTAGTTTTCATTTTATTTTATTAATGTATATGTGTCTATATGAATGTGTGTACATATAGGTGAGGGGTATGGCTATGAGAAGAGGGTGTCAGATCCCTGAAAGCTGGAGTCACAGGTGTTTCTGGGGGGATCAGCTCGTTAGAGAAGTACTTAGTTTCAAACTCCAGTCCTCAGGACTGCACAGCTAGTGTTCTTAACCACTGGGCCATCTCTCCAGATCCACAGCCAGCTTTTTACATAGGTGCTGGGATCTGAACTGCACTCTTCACGCTCATGTCGCAAGCACTTTAACCCAGCCGTCTCCCCATTCCCCTCCCCCCCACACACACACAGACAGACAGACACACACACACACACACACACACACACACACACACACACAGAGCCACCCACGGCCTGGGTGCCGCTCTCCAATGCTCTCCAGTGTCTTTCTAGCACTCCAGGAAGGAGATGGGATACTGGCCATAATAATGGGTCTGTACCTGGTAAGTCCCATCTACCAAATGTCTATACTTGAACAAAATAAGTTAATTAATAAAATAAACAGGACCTCAGATTAAAGGGATGCCATCCCTGGGGAGTAGGGGGAGATCAGACATCAGAAACTCATTGAGAAAGGCATTGTCAGGAACATACAGAAAGAGGCTGGAGGGGCCCTGCTCAGCCACTCAACGGGCAGGCAGCTGAAGCCCTTCACACTCCGACAAGTCGGGAAACACCAGGCAGAGGCCCTCTGCCCACTAGTGCAGAGTCCTGAGGCTCTTTTGATTTCTGGATTGACTAGAAGTTTTGGCCACCCCACAGCCTCCATCCTGGACAACGTCAGATGGACGAGGGGCCAGCCTCCAATTAACATGGCACAGAAGATGTTATGTCCTGGACAAACATTGCCTCAGGTCCAGAGAACAGGCGTGATCCCTCGTCTTCTGTCAGTAAATTTTAAGAACGAGACGAAAAGGTAGCTGAGAGTAGGGTGGTTCAACTTTAAGGTACATTTTTAATTAAAAGAAAAAGATCAGAGCTGTGATGCGGCATCATAAAGCAGATAATTTTACAGCTGGATGGTCTCCCTCTGATGTACTTGAAAACCATTTTCAAGCGACATAAAGTTTAACATACCGGTACATCTGCCTACCCGCTAGAATCTACATGGAATTTAAAATTTAATTATATTAAAGCTTTGCTACAGTGTGCATCACAAGCACACTAACCAAGTGGAACGTCAGTAGAATCTCCATAGATAGCTTTGTTTTGTTGTGTTGTCCCCCGACCCCTTTCCACTGGAATTCAGTTTCAGAGAACCCCGTGTTGAGTTTGACAGACAGTTGATGAAGCTGTCCGAAATGTTTACTGCGTACATAGAAAACCACTGGGGACCCGATTGCTTATTCTCCCAGGTGCACGGGGGCGGGGGGGGGAGGGCCAGTCTCCCTCCCTCCATTTGCTCATGCAGAAACAGTCACAGAAAGGCGGGCACCGGAGAGCCAGGGTGACCTGTGAAGCTGGGTAAGGGTGAGAGGCCAGCCAGGGAGCTCATGACCCTGGAGAGTCAGTCCACTATGAAGTTGATGTCTATGTCAAAGCATGCTTCCTCGGAGGGGGGGGGGGGACTTGTCTTGGAAACCTGTTAGTCGCAGGCCCTTCCTATGGTTAAAAATGAAATCCTGGCTCAGGGATCATTCAACGGTGAATGCTTTTCCAAAAATTTACAAGGACCTGTGTTTCCTCCCTAGTCCTGGAAGATGAAAGAAGAAGGAAAGGAAAGGAAAGGAAAGGAAAGGAAGGAAGGAAGGAAGGAAGGAAGGAAGGAAGGAAGGAAGGAAGGAAGGCAAAAAGAAAGAGAGGGAAAGGAAGGAAAGAGAGAAAGAAGAAAACAGAGAGAAAGAGAGGGGGAGGGAGGAGGATCGGAGGGAGGGAGGATGGATTTACTAGCTTGTACAGAAAAACTTCCCTGCAAATGCAGCTCCCCGTCAGGGATGTCCAAGTATGGAAAGAAGCTTCAATCTGAACCAGGTGGGCTTGATTTCAATCCTGTCCCTGCCACTAACTGTGCATTTGTGTGTGTGTGTGTGTGTGTGTGTGTGTGTGTGTGTGTGTATACGTTCATGTTTGTGCGTGTGCACATGTGTAAGTGCATGTACATTCCTGTACGTGGAAGCCAGGTGTTTTCCCCAATCACTCCCCTCCCCTAGCTTATATTTTGAAATAGGGTCTCTCCCTGAACCTGGAGCTCACCAGTTCTAAGTCTCAGGAATCCTGTCTCTCCAGGATTGGGGTTTAAGGGTCTGTACTACCATGGCTGGTTTTTTACATGAGTGCTGGGGATTTGAACTCAGAACCTCATGCCTGTATGTTAGGCATTTTATCAACTACATTATCTCCCCAGCTCTTTGCTATACATTTTCAACTAAGATTTTTCAAAAAGCACACAGCATGTATATTTTATGTACACAGAGAAATGCAGACATAAAAGGTGACAGGGACACACAACTGTGGACCATGTTGGGAAGAAGTAGGATTAGGAAGCCTGAGAGACACAAACCAACACATTCTGTTATTCATTTCTGTACAGTGTGAATTTTCAAAATCCATAAATTCTTTTTATAATAATTATTAACCATAAAATGCACATTTAGATTGTGATTTGTTTCTTTCCAGTCGTCATATTTAATTTCTGGATTTTAAATTAATATTAAAGGGTTTTTTATGTTCGGAAGTCAAGGAAATGGGCCAAATTCTATCTGTTCTAAAAAGCTACACTGAATCCCAGTGATGAGCAGGGCCCAAGCAGGGATCACAGAGGGACTCCTGTCCAGAGCTGGGGACAGATGGGGGCACAGAGCTGAAACAGAGAAATGGAGGAGTCCAAGCACAGGCAGGTAGAAGTTGCCATTGAGTAAGTCTGAGATGGAGGTTTGACATCCAAGGGACTCATGAGGCTGAAGCGCAGAGACAGCTGGGGCTAGAACTGGGACGTTGTGGTCATCAGTACATCAACCTGCACCAGGAGAAGAGCCTGGGAAGGGTGGCCAGGGATTTAGGAAGACGACTCTGGGGGAGCCTTGGGCACCTCTGTCTTAAGAGGTTGGGACAATACGAGCTGCACAGGGGGATGGCACAGAGTGATGACCACAGCAGGAGACCCGCCCGAAACAACTGCTGTGACAAGAAGAGGTGACCAGTTTGCCAAAGCCTGTAATGGTGGGCAATACACTGAAGACAGAGATACAAGCTTTTGATTTGGTGACCTGAGCAGCATGTTTGGGGATGGAGTGAGGAACAAAGGGAGCCAGAGAGCCAATCGGATATGGAGACAGCAAGACATGCCGACCCACCGAGGGTCCCAGACTATTGCAGCTCTTAGGAAGGCTTTAGTTTGCTCTTTCATAGAAGCCACCAAATACTGCTTGGTGCTGACAGGAATGACCCAGTAGACAGTGGAAAATGGGGCTGATGAGCAGGGAGGGGTTATTCAGAACACCCTGAGCAGATAGAAAGAAATGGGACCCAACACACAAGGAGGGGAACTGTTCCAGGGTGTTGTATGATATTCTGTTTGTGTTCTGACAAATAAAGCTTGCCTGGAGATCAGAGGGTGGAGCTAGCCACTAGTTAGCCATAGAGGCCAGGCAGTGGTGGCACACACCTTTAATCCCAGCACTTGGGAGGAGGAAGCAGGAAGATCAGGAGTTCAAGGCCGCCCTGGGCTACACAAGATTGAACCAGTCTAAAAGAGAAACAGAGCTGGGTGGTGGTGCATGCCTTTAATACTAGCACTAGGGAGATGGAGACAGGAATATAAGGCAGGTGGAGACAGGATCTCACCGCCCATTCGGCCTGAGATTTCATAGGCTTAAGAAGTCTAGTGGTTGGTTGTTCTGTATGTCTGATATTTCAGCTTTTACCCTGATACCTGACTCCTGTTTTTTTTTATTATTATTATTTAATAAGACTGATTAGGATCATGTTTCATCCAGGGTCCAAACAGGCTACCCACTGACCCAGAGCAAAGCACACCCAGCAGGTAGACCAGGTAGGGAGTGGAGGTGCTGTGGGGTGTGCAGAAGGTCTCTTCTGACCTATGCTGTCCTCCCTGTGAAATACCAAGCGTCTCTGGTGACACTGTGTACCTTAAACTTGACGCTTCAGAGGGTCCAGAATGGGATTTAAACAGGTGGAGGGTTTAGCCACATAAACACCATGGTGGCGGGAAGGATACAATGCTCACAAGAACCAGTGTCTACTGAGTTAAGCAGCTGCTCACTTTTGTAAGCCTTGCCCTTAGGAGACTCGGGCAGGACTGCCAGGAGTCTTGAAAAGGTCACTCTGTGAATATTAAAAACCAGCAAGGAAGCCAGGAATGGTGATGCATATTTGTAGTCCCAGCACTGAGGAGGATGAGGCAGGAGGATCGTGAGTTCACGTTCAGTCTGGGCTTCATAGAAAGATGCTACCTCAAGAACCAGGAAGCATTATGGTAGAGAGCAGCTCCAGGGATGCGTAAAGCTGTATGAGAGAGACATCCCCTCCTGTGAGAACATGAAACTCAAAGGTGCAAGAGATGCTTCAGGAAGCGAGGATGACAACAGACACCAGGAACACCCCACACTGCCTCCATGGCAGCTTCTCAGGGGCCCTGGCCCCGACTCACTCACCCAGACCTCCTTCAAGCCTGGGAAGCATGGAGAAGTCGGCTGTCAGCCATGCATCTTCTCTCTTCTGAAAGTCATCCTCCCGTGTCCTCTGACTAATTTCCTGACTTCTCTGGGTGTTCCAAATGAAACACACACATCTAAAGATCCAAAGATGATATCCACAATTGAGAGAAAATGTATGATGTTTGTCTTTCTGGCTTTGGGTTACCTCACTCGGAAAGGTTATTTCCAGCTTCATGCATTTACCATCAAATTTTATAATTTCATTTTTCACAGCAGCCAAATAATATTCCATTGTGTAAATGTACCACATTTTCATTACACATTCATCAGTTGATGGACATCTAGGCTGCTTCTATTTCCTGGTTATTGTGAATAGAGCAGCAATGAACAGGGATGATCAGGTATCTCTGTAGTGAGATATAAAGTCCTGCATGTATATGCCCACAAGTGGTACAGCTGGGTCATGTGGTGGATCTAATTCTAGCTTTTTGAGGAATCTCCACTCTGATTTCCAAAGGTAACTGCACCATTTTTTGTAATTTATTTATTTGTTCGAGATTATGGCTCACATTGTACTCCCAGGCTGAATTAAAATTCACTAAGTAGTCCAGGATGGCCTCAAACTCAGCAGTCCTGCCTCAGCCTCTTGTGTGCAGGGACGACAAGTGTGTGCCACCATTCCAGGCTAAGGAGCTTTTCTAATGTTCAGACATGGACAGTCCTGGATAGTAATTCCTCACAGTCTCCAGTGATTCCTAAGAGAAACAGCATTGGCTATTGGGGAACAAAAATTAAGTCGCTAACCCTTTGGAAAACAGAAGGAAAGAGAGAAGACAGAATCACCAAGAAAAGAAAGAATACATCCCTGTGTGTCCTACAGACAGCTGGTGCGTGGCGAGGCAGCATGGGGAGTCATTTTATGGTAATTATTAAAATAATAACTTTGATGATAACTTTGATGAAACAAACAATTTCTTAAAAGACAACAAATGACCCCCTATGCAGAAACATATAGACCACTTAACGAACTTTTGTCTAAATCAAATGTGTAGTTAAAAACTTGCCAGCCCAGGTGTCTGCTATTTTGTTTGTGAATGCTACCAAACATTTATAGAAGAAATAAGACTGATTCAGCACAAACTCAACAGTATGGAAGACAGAATGTTTCACACTGGTTTTATGAATGAGGCATTACTCTAACACTAAAACCAGGCAACGGTAATATATGGAAAGGAAGCCGTCGACCTATATTCCTCAAACATGTATGCCAAAAATCTTAATCAAAATAGAAGCAAACCAAACCCAGTTATATAGAATACAAGAATGCTTCATACTCAAGTAAAAGATTGATTTCATATTCCAAAACTAATTAAGGTAACTAATATGTTATTGACAGGTTAAAGGGAGAAGATACATGATCATCTCAATACTTGCAGCATCCAGCCTCCACCCACTGTAAAAACTCAGAGCTCTGACTAAGGTCTGTAATGGGCTAACAGTACTGTTTCCTGGGTTCGATAATGTCCAATAGTTATGTGTTGTGCTTTCATGGGGAGAAATTGGATAAAGGGGACAGAGAACATCTTTGTACTATTTTTATTCCTTGAGGGCCAGTGATTCTATAAAAATTAAATGTTAACCCAACCCCAAATATCCCTGGCAAATTATAAATAGAAGGGAAATTCCTCAGTCAGACAAGAGACATTTATGAAAAACCTAGAGTTAGTTGCCTGGCATGGTAGTGCACACCTGCATGGTGGTGCACACCTGCATGGTGGTGCACACCTGCATGGTGGTGCACACCTGCATGGTGGCGCACACCTGCATGGTGGTGCACACCTTCAATCCCAACACTTGGGCAGCAGAGGCAGAGATATCTCTGTGAAGTGGAGACCAGCCTGGTCTACATGGATAGCAAGTTCCACGCCAGGGAAGGCTACCTAGTGAAACCATGTCTCAAAAAGAAAAACAAAACAAAAGTCCCTGGAGTCAATATCGTGTCTGCAGTTGGAGACTTATAATTCAATAACAGAATAACACAAACCACGTTTTAAAAGATTGGAAAACATTTCATTACAGAAGACACACAGGTGGTGTGCAAACACGTGGGAGATTGTCAACATCGCCCATCTTTAGAAATACAGCCAATGCGCCTCTTGTCTAGCAAAAGTTTTGAAGTAAGCAGAGTGAGTAGAAGGTGTGGATAGGGTGTGAGGCAGTAGCTCCTGGGAATGTGAAACAAGCAAGTACTTGGAAAAGCAGCCCGTGGCCTCAGAGTGCAACAGCCCAGGCACACTACTTCTGGGCAGGTTTCCAGAAGAAAACAAAAGTCTATACCTCCACAAAAGTCTAAACACGTATGTTCATACACATTTTGTTTATAACAATAAAAAATCACTAGCGCCCTTGTGCATCAGAAGGTGGGTGGATAAGAAACAAGTGTGAGATGGAATGCTACTCAGCCTTTCAAAGCTATGGGTTTTAACATTCCCGAGAACGTGGATGAATCCCAAAAATAATCATGTGAGCAGAGGTGGCCATTGTTACAAGAGCACAAACTGATTGACCACACTTAGAGAAAACTCTAGAAAATACAAACTCATCAGAGTAACACAAAACAAATGGTTGTTTAGAGACGAGAGGGCGAGATGGATGGATTATGGAAACACACACACACCCTTGACCCTGTGTACGTTGGTTACTCTGGCTGGGGTGACACCTACACCATGGCTGTGTGCATGTGTCAAACTCATCCTTGCATACTTTAAGTGTGGACAGTTTTATAGTCATAAGTCACACCAGAACCAAACTGTTAATACACAAGCTTGTTGATCAAGCTTTGTCATCACCCATTTCACAAATACAGAAACTGACACACATGTCATAAACACTAAGTCAAAGCTTCCCACAGTGAGGACACAGTGTAGACATTCTAAGGGGACACAGTGTAGACATTCTAAGGGGACACAGTGTAGACATTCTAAGGGGACACAGTGCAGACATTCTAAGGGGACACAGTGTAGACATTCTAAGGGGACACAGTGTAGACATTCTAAGGGGAGAGCTTCACACAGTGAGGACACAGTGTAGACATTCTAATGTGACACAGTATAGACATTCTAAGGGGACACAGTGTAGACATTCTAAGGGGAGAGCTTCACACAGTGAGGACACAGTGTAGACATTCTAATGTGACACAGTATAGACATTCTAAGGGGACACAGTGTAGACATTCTAAGAGGACACAGTGTAGACATTCTAAGGGGACACAGTGTAGACATTCTAAGGGGAGAGTAAGACTAATTACCAAGTTCCTCACCCTCATGGGGACTGTGCCCAGTACTCTTGATGGTGACTTTATGCAGGTGGGGCTACACTTGGTACCCTTCATGGTATTTGCATACAGTTCTCTTCACAGTGGCTATACACAGTACCTTTGTGGTGACTGTACATGGTATTTTTGGAAATGATTGAGCATAGTGTTCTTCAAAGTTCAAAGGCTGTACAGTATAGCCTCCCCTGGGGTCACCCCACAATCTCCCCAGATCCCCCAGATCTATCCTTGGAAGGAGCCAGCTGAGGCCAGGACTTCAAACCCAGTGCTGTGTGTGAAATGCTGGCTGGCTCTTCAGCTCTTAGAAGAAACAAAATGTTAAAGCCTCCCCAGGTCTAAGGAGCATGCAGTTAGTTTAAAACAGGAGATATGGGGTGATCAATACAAATCTTTGTGTTTTTAATGGGAATCATTACTCAAAATATGTCACTAACTAATCAATACAAAAGTTAAAACTCATCAATATTTAAATTTTTCCCATTGACATCTTATCATCCTAGCCAGGAAGGAGTTCAGCCCATCGCAAAATCCATTATTTAATCTTTTGAGTTTGCAGAGTTCAGAATTAAACACCAGTGGTTGGAAGATGTCAGCAGCCTGAACAGAGACCACAGCAGAGTCAGTTCAGGAGCGGACAGAAGGAAAAAAACATGGAGAAATCTGCACCATGGTCAAGCAGGCTGACACACCTTGGCAGCAGAGCAGGCAGACAGTCCTCTGTCACTGTGTGGGGTGGCTGTCCCTGAGGTGTGAGGTTTTGGGGAGGTAGCTCTGTCACATGACCTGGCTTCAAGCAGAGCTCAGATTCCTCCAGGGGTGTCTCAGGAGGCCTCTCAGAATCATTTCTTCCAGCCCTACACTACGGTCCTCTCGACCCTCATCCCTAATACCCCACACATGTGCCTCTTGCTCTTGGTTTTTAGAGTATTCTTTTCTACTGGAGACACCGCCCCAGTCCAGGCCTGGCTAATTCCTTCACCTCCTTGGAGCTCAGCTGCCATGACTTTTCTCTGGGAGATATTTCCTTAGACATCTACAGATAGGTGAATGATTCCCACACTGATCTGGAGGGCAGGTTCTGCTTCATTGTATCATCCACTGGTCCATCCACTCCTATATCCCCATCCCCCAGTGTGGTAACTGGTACCCAAGAGGGGCCCAGTCAACACGAGATGTGTGGATCCAGATCTGAAAGCATCCCCAAAGATGATGTGAAGAAACGCATCTTGGGTGGGGCAGTCCTAGCCTGGGGGACAGAGGTGAACACCCACAGTTAGCTCAATGCTCCCCATAGTTGGCCTAATGTGGGGGAAGAGGCACTTCCCACGGGAAGAAGGGGAGCTGGGAAGAGGATGTGAGGCTCAGAAGAATTCTCCATGTCTTAAAAACCGAATATTCCATTTGAGGACCAAAGCCAGACTTGGAGCTCCCTGGCTACTCAGACAAGAAGAGAACAGAGGTGGGAACAGAGGCAGGGTGTCACTGAGAGTAGATTTCAGAGAATTCAGAGTCCCTCCTGTCGTCCTGAGCCCACTGCTTCAAGCTCCCGCAACAGTTATTTCATTAGACTTAAAACCCTCTGTTCTCCGAGCGTTCATCTTGAACTGCACGCAACCCGGCGAGGCGGGCATTATATCTTCACCTACCAAAATTTCATTCTTGCCCTATGGTCCGGAGTCCCATTTTACCAACACCACACTTCCGAGTGAGGATGCAGGAAAGAATGACCCATGACCCGAAACTTCAGGCATCTATGTAATTACATCTATGCAATCATGGCAGAGCCTGAGAAATGGCTCAAAAATCCCTTAGTGGGCTGGCGAGAGGGCTCAGCAGGTAAAGGTGCTTGCTGCCAAGTCTAACAACCTGACTTTGATCTTCAGGATCCACATGGTAGGGGAAAAGCCCTGTCCTCCATGACCACATACAGAATTAATTAGTTAATTAATTAAGATATTTTAATTCATCAGCTGTCCCCCACCTGCAATATGAAGTATTGGCTAACACATCACCCTCAATTCAGAGTATGAGTGTAGAGATAAACATTGAAGAAAAGGGTATTTGATCCTGGCCTCCAATGGCAAGTAGAACATTCCAGAGGACGTGGTCCTTGTGGCAGAGGGACCTTGTGTATGGCGGGAAGGTGCTGAGTGAATGTCGCAGAGCACAGGTCGGGGACCCGCAGAAGGGAAAGAGTGCAAAGCACAAAGGGAGGGGTCACGGTCAGAGCAGTGTGAAGAGAACAGCTATGTGCCTGAAGGCCACCTAAACACACGACAGTCACCATGAGGTGAGGCACTGTGCTCCAGAGCCTACTCTGTATGTCACGGGCTGGGGTGCAGTGGGCCAGCCTGTGCTCAGCATGTTTTAAGGTCCTGGGTTCACCCCACACATTAAAAGATGCAAGCAGTGGGGTGACTGGAGCTGGATGTTCTCATGGCTCAGACTTAAATTGGGCTCAGGCCACACAGGCCATGACCACCACCCAGCTTTCCCAAGACACGGGCACAGCCACACTGGCCTCTCCCCGGCAAGACCTCCCTCCTCTGTGCCACCAAAGAGGCCCAGCTGTAAAAAGCAAGAGAGATAAGGTAGCAGACCAGGTGAGTGAGACCCCAGACTCCAGAGGCCCTGGGAACCATAGTGGGGCTCTCCTTAGGAAAGAATCAGGACGATTCCCAGGGCAGTGACAATCACAGGGGTCTGGCTGTGATGGGCTTGCAGACCACATCTGAAGATGCAGGCATATGCAACCTTTTGACATGTGACACACATGACGTCATCTACAAAATTAACACTCAAGAAACAGTGTGATCAAGTTAGTCTCAAAAAAAAAAAAACGCGAAAAGAATCTCATGATGTTTTAAGTGAATTAATGACCTTTAGTGGTTGGGTAGCATCCACAGCGATCCCTGGCCATGCAGTCACATGGGGTCCCCAAGCTTCAGGTCAGACACACAGAACAGAGTTGCATGGGGTGGGCAGAATGTCCTCCTGGGTTAAAGGTGTTCTAGTCAGACCAGCATGTTCACAGACTGGTTTTGGTTCTGAGGGGGCATGGGCTGGTGTTGAGGATAGAGGGGAGCCCCACAGAGCCACCGCAGTGCCCAGCAGAAGAGGGAAGCGGAGACAAGCAGACCTTCAGTGCCTGGGAGGCTGGCTTCAGGCATCAGAGCCGAGCAGGTCTGGCTGCCTCACTCCTCAGCGCCAGCCTTGCAGCCATGCTCAGAAACCGAAGTCCCCATGGCAGGAAGATCCCAGAGATCCTCCGCACACACTCCTGAAAGCCGCTGTTGATAGAGGAGACGTGGGAATAGCCGAGCATCTGACCTCAGGAGTACACATATAGAACCCTCCTCCTTGGCCACTCTCAGAGCCCAGAAGCTCCACGGTGTTCCCAAAAATGGCCTTCCAGAGCATCCCTGCCCTGCTGGCTGGTCCTCCCAAGCACCCTCTGCAGGACGACCCCAAGAGGCCATGTGAGTGGCTAACAAGAGCCCCGCTGAGAGGTGGCGCCAGGGAGGGACAGAAAGGCAAGCAGCCTTTCTCTGAGCCCAGTTTCTCTCCCAGCCAGATGGGGACATAGGGACTTCCGATCCCAGGGCTCCCCCCTCCCCTGCTCTCTCCACACTGCTATGGGTCATTCACAGAATACCAGCAGCCAAGTGCAAGGAACCTCCCCAAGTGTCCGTGGAATCCCAACTGTGTACCCCTCTCCAGCACGCAGAACATAAGGGCAAGCCCGCCAAGACTTCTGCCCTCACAGACAAGTGGATTAATAGCCAATTATCGTGGGCCCTGTGTTCAGGCTTGTTTGCCTGTGGCCTTGAGAGGCCGCTAATTCTTTTATTACAGGCCTTTTCTGTGAGAGAATTCTTGATTGCTCTTTAGCAACCAGAACATCTAATTCCTGACCAGGTTAGCGCCTAATTTACCCACCTGTTTGCCCATGCCATGTATCAGGAACTGTGGCTTAATTTTATGACTATGGGCACCTGTCAGGATGCCCTGAGAGGACCTCATGCTCTTACTTATTTCATATTCATTGTGCACATGTACTGTGCCTGAGCATTTTCACACAGGCTTACATTGTACAGTGGGCACACCCCTACCCACCCTGCACCCTCAGCCTCTCCTTCTGGGTTAGTCCCCTTTGTCCCCTGAGACATTTTTATCTCTACTGTGTCATATATATGCACATGATCCCATGTCTCTGTAAAATCTAGGCACCACAAAATGAGGGAAAACATGTTTGTTTTTCGGAGACCGCCTTCACGTGTTTAATATCACCTCCAGTTGCTCCCATTTTCCTAACTCCATCCT
Source organism: Peromyscus eremicus (assembly GCF_949786415.1). Lineage (NCBI taxonomy): Eukaryota > Metazoa > Chordata > Mammalia > Rodentia > Cricetidae > Peromyscus > Peromyscus eremicus. The sequence continues at coordinate 160,233,256 of NC_081417.1, forward strand.
TCTTCATGACTGAAGAGGCTTCCACAAGCATACACCATGTCACACTCTTCTTCACCCCTTCCAGTGTTGTCAGACACCATGATGTAGCTCTTGCAAACAGTGCTCAAAGAAACACTAGTGGGTAGGCACGCCTCTGGCATGTTGACTTGAGTCCATGCAGAGCAGTGGTGTAGCTGGGTCACATGGTGGATCTGCCTATAGTTTTCTGAGGAGCCTCCAGTCTGGGGTGGCTGGACAACTGGACATCATCCTGTCTCTTATTCTATACTGAGTCCATTCCCCTTTCCATTTAAGCATGGTCTTGGGACAGAGCTAGGACAGAGCCAGCGTGTCTCAGCAGCAAAGACAGACACCTGAGTCATGGCTTCCCACTCTGTGTGATTCCCCAGGCTATGTGCCTGACTCAGCTTCTCTAATGAGCAGTTTCCTCCTCTGATCATGGGCACCAGGGTGCAGGAGGCATCAGGATGCTCATCATCTACACATGCAGAGTCGTTGCCTAAGGTGAGCACTACAGACAGCCCCTGGCTCCTGCCAGCTCCCCTAGAATCACTTTCTTTAAAAGACAACTGCATGAACTATATAATGTTGTGTCTCATACATTAATCAAAATCATAACTCAGATTTTAATTCTCCCCAGAGAACCATGGAGCGGGTGTTTCTGTTCCACAAATGGAAGTGGCCTGGGCTTTGCTGTTTGTGGTGGGGATGGGATGTCGAGGTTCACCCCACTATAATCCCACCTCCTGTTTCTCAGGCCTCTCCTTGAGTATAAACAGGATGCACGCCTTGCTTCTAGCCAGCAGAACACCGCGAAGGTGACTGGACGTTACTTCTGTGACTGTTGTCTGCTGAGGCTCACTTGCAGTCTCTCTCCCTTGCTGGATCTGAATGAGCAGGCAGAGCTGAGAAGCCATGGTAGGAGGAAGCCCAGCTCAGATCAGGGATGGAAAACAAGAGCCAGGAAGACAGAGGCGGCTCAGTGGGTAAAGAACTTGCCATGTAAGCCAAGTATGTTCCCCAGAATTTCTAGGGTGGGAAGCTGAGATGGTTGTATATGGTTGTAATCCTAGCAATGGGGAGAGAGGGACAGAAGGATCCCCGTGCTCACTGGCCAGCCAACCCAGCCTTCTGGGCAAGTTCCAGGTCAACTGAGAGACCCTATCACACAAGAACAAAGTGGACAGCACCAGAGAATCAACATCAGAGGTTGCTCCCTGGCCACAAATTTGCATACATGTGCATGTGGATTTGCATGTACACACACACACACACACACACACACACACACACACACACACATACACACACACTACAAATGGAGTCCTGCTGACAACTGTAAGAACTACAACAGAGCCGGCTTAAGCTGGACCTTCCTGGGAACCTAGAGCCTCTGAGATGCTGGTGCCCGTGAGCCAGCTAGGTCAGGACTCCTGACCCAGACACAATGAGATGCATGTTTGTGTGCATGTGTTCATGTGTGTGCCAATGTGCCTGCATGTGTGTGCTTGTGTGTATGTGTTCATGTGTATGCTTGTGTGTGTGTGTGCATGTGTTCATGTGTGTGCCAATGTGCCTGCATGTGTGTGCTTGTGTGTATGTGTTCATGTGTATGCTTGTGTGTGTGTGTGCATGTGTTCATGTGTGTGCCAATGTGCCTGCGTGTGCATGTGAAGGCCAGAGGTGGCAGCCAGGTGTCTTCCTCCATCACTCTCCACCTCATTTTTTGAGCTGGGGTCTCTCATTGAGCCTAGACCTCACCAGTTGGTTGGACTGACTGGCTAGTTAATGCCAGAGACCCACCTTTCTATATACACGCACCACACCTGGCATCTTACATGAGTTCTGAAGACCCGAGCTCAGACCCTTCCGCTCACACAGCAAGCATGTTACAGCTAAGCCATCCTCTCATTTTTTCTTTCTTATGAAGATAGTCTTACAGCTCAAGCTGGCATGGAACTTACTGTGTTGTCCAAGGTTGAATTTTTGATCCTCCTGCCTCAGCCTCCTGATTGATGGGGCATCAGACTTACTCCACCATACTGAGATTGCTTCCACAATTGTTCTTGACGTTTTATAACTTTACCTCAGCAGTCAGTTCTCATCTGTGTTGACTGTAGATATCTTAATGTGGTAACTTAACAGGGAGATGGGGTCTTTGGTGAATCTCCATCCTCATTAGGCTTTCTGAACACATGTGCAAAGGTGTTTCTTGGAACAGTTCATATTCTTTTGGTCCCTGACTGGCCCCATATCCTTTGTGACAAATTCCAGGACCTCCTTGATGCCCAAGGGTGACACATCCTGATGTCCACGCCACAGATCTACTTGTGAATGCTGGTGGTGTGTTCTCTTGTCTCCACCCCATGGAGGGCAGAACAGCTCTTTCCCTCAATATCCTCCTTTGTGGGAGCTGTTCTGAGGCCCAGGTTAGAAGGGGAGGTTATTGACCTAGCCTTTCTCACGGGGTTCCCGGAGGGCAGTAAGCCTGCACCTCTAAGGAACATCTCAATGGCTGGCACTCACCACAGACCTGCTTCAGAGAACCGAGGAAAGGTCACATGGTGATTTATGTCAGCCAAATCCTCCATCAGGTTCCCGGGTGAGACAGACTATGGTTTTCAATCAGCAGTCACTGCGCCTTTACTGTCCCTATGGATCCCTGCCCCTCCCCAAAGGTACAAATGCAGAAATGCCAGTTTTCCTATTGTAGGGGTCCTTCTGAGACCCTTGCTTGTGCTACACACACAACTGCCTGCTTCACTCCCTGTGGACCCCCCCAGACAGACCCCAGAGTAGTTGGATCACAGCAGCCTGTCTCCCGGTGACAAGCACTTCCCCCTGTACTTTTCGTTCAAGGGTTTATCCATGTTGACACCCCAGGACTCACATTCCACAAGACAGAACCAAAGATGGCCGGCTTGTGCTGATAGCTTGCTTCTCCTGGGCCCCTCTTGGGAAGCAGCAGGATGGGGGTGAGGCCCCCCCGTCTGCATCTCTCTTCTGTTTGAAGCTCTGGCTTCCATAGCTTCCCCCAGCTTCTGCACTGAGCTAGTCTGACTGACGAACCTGGCTGAGACCCCAGGGAAACAGACAGAAAGGTGGGGTCCCCACGGGCTCACAGGAGCTCGGCACTGGTTTGGAAGGCGCCTGAACCAATGGGGTCATTTTAATGAAAAAGATCAAGCACTAGCAAAACCTTGGAGGAAACAGACGGCGTTTAAGCCTTTAATTTCTGAAAATTGAACTGACATCAGGGGTCCTTTAAGAGCTCTGTCAAATTAGGCGCTGCCTGATCTTCAGACCCAGGTGGCCTGTGAACCACAAGGGTCTCTGGGAAATTCAGAAGTTACCGACTTAGCAAACCACTTTTTGTTCCACACAGAGCTCTGTACCCCTAGACCCCCACCCCTCAACATAAGCCTCATCCACCTGCAAACATGTCCTGGTGTGGCTCTTTGCTCTGTAGTCTGCACAGCAAGCTCCCCTCAGGCTTCCTGCCCTTCTGTCGAGGTCCCTGCCTTAGCCCCTGACACACAAGAGACTCTGTGTCACCAAAACACAGTCCCCACTTGTGATGTTCAGTTCATATTTGCACAAGCAAGTGAAACACTAGTTGTTGGATACGTGGAGATAGGACATTCATAAGAGCAAAGAACTTCAAATCCTATGTGGAGATGCAGTGAGAACCAGCACTGACTCCCAACCACCTCACGTAAAAGAATAAAACCACATTAGAGCTCAGATAAAACGGGCTGACACGCTGGCTGTCCCTGGAGCTGTCCCTACCCTTAAGTGACCAGATGTCCTAGTCCTCCAGAGGAGGCTGCACCCATTAGGAAAGATGAGAGTGTGGAAAGCTTTGCGGCGCCAGGCCTGAGGAGCACAGTCTTTGGACGGAGCACCCTGGCTGGAGATGCTGACTGAACTGGTCACCAAAGCCCTCCTAGGTCCCTAGGGGGCAGAGACACAGAACAGACAGTGTCTCTGGGAAAAACAGAAGCCAGAAAAGAGGCCTGGAGAGGTGGCTCCATAGGTAAGAGTGTCTCTGTACAAGCTGGAGAAACTGAGTGTGGACTCTTGGACTCTTCAGGACCCGTGTACAAAGCCAAGCACGGTCAGGTGATGCGCCTGTAACCCCAGTGCTAGGGACGGTGGAGACAGGATCACTGGGGCACGCTGGCCACCAACGGAGCTCCAGGTTCAGTGAGAGACCCTGTCTCCAGGGAATAGAGAGATAAGTAATACACTTGACACCCTCTTCTGGCCTCCGCAAGCACACACACAGGTCCATGAACCCACACATATGCACATACATCACAATACCCCCCACCACTCTGTCCTGAAGATCAGAAATTGCTAAGGAGAAAAGCCCGCATGGTCACAAGGCCAAGGACCTGGGATTATTTCACTATCAGATCCTCCGATCACGATCACCTTGGTCGAAGCCTGGAGAAGCAAAATCTCCTACATCAACATGGCCCCATGGCAGGGATTGGGATGCAGGGTTGCCGGCACAGCTTCCTGCCCACTATAGTTTTGAAGAATAAAACACATCACTAATGTGAGCGAATACCATTAAAGGTTAATTATGAGCCGTGTAAAGGTTATTTTTGCATATCTCACCTCTTGGACAAAAGCCACTTTCTCATTACTATGTTAGAATATAAATTAATCTGTAAAGCACTCAAAATGCCACAAAACCTTTATTATAATGTTAATGTCATGGACGCATATGCATGTGCTGGCCTGGCCTGTCTGTGAGGCCTCCTTGCCCAAGTCTGTCTGTCCTCTCCCTATAGTCCTGGATGCTCTGATTGGAAGCCACTCATTCGCAGTCCTTTCCTCTGAAGGAGGAGCCCACCCTTTCCCCAGACAGGCACTGGTCCCCACCCCACCCCCAAGCTGGCTCCTCCCTCCAGTCCTGCCATTTAAAGGGGCCACACGAGCAAGTGCAGCAATAAGAACAACCTGGAAAGCCCACCCAGAGTCCACACAGGGATGCCTGGCCCTCTGCCAGCCACAGTCCTCAGCCCAGGAACTAACTTGGCTGACACAGCCTCTGTCTATGGCTTCTGACAGAAAAGGACAATTCTGGGCTTAATAAAGTTAGACTGGGTTTCACTGAATAATTTATCTGCATGCGTTGCACTTCAGCAAGCTGCTGCCTCTTGTGCTGATGCTAAACTCCCCTGGGGTGAGCCAGGAGCCTGGTGCATAGGAATCAGGAGAGATGGGGGCCAGGGCCCCTAAGACAGCTGCTACCAATAGGCCAAAGGGAGAAGCATGAGGTAAAAGGACATATCACCTAGTGAGGCGGTCCATAGGAGCAGAACCTTTGTGCCAGGGAGTGAGGCCACAAAATAGGTAAGAAGGTCAGACCATCCCTGTAGCCACAGCACCACATCCTGGAAAGAGAGACGCTGGAGACCTGGGGCCTGGTTCAGCATCGAACAACAGTGACCTCTGCCCATCGTGGGTCACGGACCACAGCAAGCTGGAGGCTGAGCTGTCACAGGCCCATCATCGTAGCTCTCAGAAGACTGTGACAGGAGGCTAGTGAGTTCAAGGCCACACTGGGCTACACAGCAAGACCCCACCTTAACCCCCTACCCCAAACAAAAAGTAACGAGAGACTGGCCTCGAAGGGACACGGGAAGGGACGGAGGAGGAGGTCTCCGAAGCTGACTAAAAGCTGATACCTGCTGGTCATGTATGAAGAGAAAGATCTAGAACGCAAGATGAAAGAATGTTCACTCTTCAGTCAGATCTGAAGTTAGCCTTCGCCAGGCTTCTTTTTAGCCACATGCCCTTGACCATTCACATCTCCATCTTCCTTGTAAAGTAGGAAGGACAGATCATAACTCCTCAGAAGTTACAGAAAGAAAGAGGTGGCATGACCAAACTGTAAGTCACTCAAGAGACAGACGCTACAGTTCTCAGAGCCTTGAGACACACGCCATCGGTCTACTTCCCTAAGGGATGCGTGGTCCAGTATCCTCAGAGAGATGGGTCTGAACAGGGATAAACACGAGATGATCAAAGGCATAACCCAGCAACTGCAGGAAGTACCCCTGCCTCTGCACCCATCACACCTGTACAGCCTCCCGCAGGAGGAGCTCAGGAAGGGGTGAGAATGGGCCTCCTGGCATGAGATGCCATCTGTGGCTTACTTCCCAGCCCACTCCCCTTCTGCGTGTCTCAATTGGTCTGCACCACAGCCCTAGGAAGTAAGTGTTCCTGTCAAAGTGCGTAAGAGGAGAAGCCGGTGCTGGGGGGGGGGGTGTGACATTTGTCCCCTGTTCATCTGTTGTCACACGCACAATATGCTCAGCACACAGCAGGCAGAGGTAAGGAACACGTGGGCCTATGTCCAAAGGCCTCCTTCTTCAAATGATGCTAGACTGCCCGCTCAGAAACGCTCAGAGATTTTCTTCTTCTCAATCCAATCTCCAGAAAAGCCAGGTGGTGGTGCATGCCATGCCTATACCTGAGAGGCTGAAACAGCAGGATTGCAAGTTCTAGGCCAGCCTGGGTTACATAGCCAGATCCTGGAAAGAAGACAAGAGGGAGGAAGAGGGGCAGGAGAAGAAAGGAAAGAGGAAAGAGATGAAGAGGAAAGAGATAAAGAGGAAAGAGAGGGGGAGAGGGGGAAGGGGGAGGGGAGAGAGGGGAAGGAGAGAGAGGGGAAGGAGAGGGGGAGAGGGGAAGGAGAGGGGGAGAGGGGAAGTGAGAGGGGAGAAAGGAGAAGGGAGGGGGAGAGAGAAGAAGGGAGGGGGAGAGAGAGGAAGGGAGGGGGGAGAGAGAGGAAGGGAGGGGGGAGAGAGAGGAAGGGAGGGGAAGGGAGGGAAGGGGGAAAGAGAGAGGAGGGGAAGAAGGAAAGATGAGGGGAGGGAGAAGGAGGAGGGAACAGGCAGTGGAGAAAGGGGAGGGAAGGGCCATACCTACATTTTAACCTCTGGAACCCATTTGTTAGGTCGGAGGGCAAAGGAAGGTTCTGGTAGAAAACTAAAGGCTAATCAACCAGCACGATGGGGGGTACGGGGTTCTGGATCACCCACAGTGCAGGAAAGGCCAGAGGAGAGTAGGTCCAGGAATGCGATGATGCCGAGATGGCCCAGGCGTGTGGGCAGCCCCCGGCAGCTTGAGAGCAAGGTAAGTGTCTCCTCCAGCGCCTGCCTCCCAGGCGGCCCAGCCACATGCTTTCAGACTAAAACACCTGTGTGGGCATCGGCCCTACTGAGCAGCAAGGCGGTAAGTCTGAGCTGCCCTAAGCCTTTCTCGGTTATGAGAGAAAATAGAAACATACATCAGGTCGTACTAGGAATGGAAGTCCCCCAGAAGGACCCTGGAGGTCATTTTCTGCTGCTTGGGGAAGAGGCCATTCCACAGGGTCCAGCCCAGCTGGAGAAGAGGGACTGTCCTTCTGAGGTGAGGGAACAAACCTTCCTAGGAAAGGCAAGAGTCCAACCCAACTTTGAAGATTGCTCATTCAGCTACCCTGGAGGGAGCGTGTGGTGCTTGAGTGTGACTGTGATGGCCTCCCAGGCCGCTGATGAACTGTTACAAGAAGAGCACCCACTCTCCCCTGCAGCGGGCCTGAATAATTCATAGTCGGCATGTTTGAAGGAAGCCATGCAAGGCAGGGAGCTGAACTGGGTCAGGCTGGCCCAGCCTGCTGGAGCAATTCAGCCACTAGGTCATTTTCAAACACAGGGGGATAAGCAGTCACAAGGATTAATTATTGGCGACTCAACTCTTCCTGAAGCCCAGTGGCTAAGAAAAAAATCATCGCAAATTGATGTCTCTTAAACTACCTCTGAACATCCCAGCCTTTCAGGAAAAGAAGGGCTTAAAAGGGGGAGGGGTAGAAGCCCTAACTGTTCAGGGTCAAGGGATACGTGGCCCAGAAAATGTGCTCTGCTCCTTGTTAGCCGTGAGCCCCCCACCACGCACCCCCAGCAACTCCTGGAAGCGAGTATGTGGTGGTATCAAGGTTTCCTGAGCAAATTAAGCTATCACCCAGAGTCCAGGAGCAAGATCCAGGAAGGGACTGAATGAATCACTTGAAAGTCAGATAAATTGGAAGCAGAACTGCCCCGGGCTGTAGCTAGCTCATTTCCTCAATGACCAGGGCTCCCTCTCCAACCCACCAGAGACAGGAGTGTCAGAGGCCGAGTCTACACAGTAAGAACCAAACGGAATTGGCAGCACTGAGTCTGCTCCACTGATTGTCCCTTGGTTCTGTCTGAGAAGGGTCGAACCACCACAGTCCCCAAACTCTTAAGGACTCTGCTTTGCCACTCTGGCCAACAGAAAGATGATTCATCTTTCCATGTTTACCTAGCAACCGGACTAGTGGTCTGGGCTGCCATAGTAACCACAGACCACCCAGGGACTGCAAATGGGTTTCCACAGCAGCTGTGCGGTGGCTTCTGAGGCTGGCTCCAGCTCACAGGAAGACCAGTCATGTGTGCCCTGGGCACTGGGACCAGGCACGTTTGCCACCCTGAATCCATCTAGCCAGTGTGCATGTGCATGTGCGTGTGTGTCCACACGCATGCATGTGTGCATGAGACCCGAGAGCAACTTTGAGTCATTCCTTGGGCACTATCTACTTTGATTTTGAGACAGGGTCTCTTGGTGTGCTTGGAATTCATCAAGCTGTCTAAGCTGCCCAGACAGAAAGCCCCAGGGATCCTCCCGTCTCCACCTCCCCAGCACAGGGGTTACCATGACCATGACTATTTTTTTTATGAGTTCTGGGGATGAACTCAGCTCTTAATGCATACACAGCAGGCATTCTCACAATGACTGAGCCACCTCCCCAGCCCCCATCCATCCACTCATCTACGAGAAGAAAAGCAAGTTCCGGAAAGGAAAGCATGGCTCACTGTGGGTTCTAGGCCAGCTCTGCCATGATTTACCTCAGTGCCTGTCTTCTCACCTAAGGTGTGATGATGACAGGTGGCATCTGAGTGGCTCCCCTGTCATCCCTTCCCTGGAACGTACAGGCTGTGTGATCCCTCTCCTGACAGGGACTGGCACCAACAGGCTCCCTTCTGAGAAAGAGCCTGCAGCCAGAGCGGGCAGATGTCACCTGGAAGACGAGCAGGCAAGGAAATGGCTGCTGTCTGCCAGCTGCTAGATCGCACACCGTCTGAGCAAGGTACTGAGGGCAGCCCCGAGCCAGCAGCCCGCAGAGAACCTAGCCCTCACAGGGACCTGAACCCTCCATTCCCATGTGAGTCAGCTTGGAAGTGACCTGGCCCCAGATGAGATGGTCGCTGCAGCTATGGGGACCTGGAGTAGATCTTACCCAGCAGGCACAGAGAAAGGATGGGCACATGCTATTCATGTCACCGAGCTTTAAGGCGTTTGGGGCTCTCAGTTCAGCCTCCTGGGCACATCTGCCTCCCTGGATAATCTCCTCCCATTCTGCACGCTCATCTGATAAATGTTGGAATTCAGGCTGTCGATCTCCCCTCTTCCCTCCCTGAACCTCACCTATTATCCCAAGTACAGATGAATCACTTGGGTGGTCAAGAATATGAGTCTGAGCACTCAGGAGGCAGAGGCAAAAAGCCAAGGCCAGAGACAGCAAGATGGTTCAGCAGGCCAAAGTGCTTGCCACCTAGCCTGGTGAGCCACATTCCACCCTGGCACAGACACAGTGTAAGGACAGGACCAATTCCCATGAGTTGCCCTCCCATGGGTTGTCGCATGGGTTGCAACATAGCACTTGTACATCCACACAAGTGAATTTCTTTTGATTTAAATTCCTGTACTCAAGAGGCAGAAGCAGGAAGATCTCAGTGAGTTAGAAGCCAGCATGGTCTATATAGACAGCTCCAGGCCAGTCAAGACAACGTAGTCAGAGCTTGTCTCAAAAAAATATTTGTAAAGAAAGTTTAAGGCCAGCCTGGGCTACACAGGGAGTTCTAGGTCAGCCAGAGCTACACACCCTTGAGAGAGATGAAGAGAGAAAGGTGATATGAGACAGGGACAGAGAGAGAAAAAGAAAGAAAGAAATACATTATATGACAGTGACTTGGGACCTTGGCCATCATTGTGCACAACCTAAAATGCAGGAGCAACAGAGCTGTGTGTGTGTGCATGTGTGTCTGTGTGTGTCTGTGTCTGTGCATCTGTGTGTGTATATGTACCTGTATGTGTATGTGTGTGTGTGTATCTGTGTGTGTGTATGTATGTATCTGTGTGTATATGTGTGTGTATGTGTATGTGTGTATATCTGTGTGTGTGTCTGTGTATGTATCTATGTGTATATGTGTGTGTATGTGTATGTGTGTGTATATGTGTGTGTCTGTGTATGTATCTGTATGTGTATGGATGTGTGTCTGTGTGTGTCTGTGTTTGTATATGTATCTCTGTGTGTGTATGTGTGTGTGTCTGTGTGCCTGTTTGTGTGTATGTGTCTGTTTGTGTATGTGTCTGTATGTGTATGTCTCTGTGTGTGTCTGTGTGTCTAGAGCCCAAGGCCACTAGGGACTCTGAACAAATCACCAGGGACACCTTCATAGTAACTATACTATAACTCCCAGTGTGCATGCTAAGTGCTGGACGTACCTCCTTCACAACACTAAGTACCATCATCCTTTCCACTAGGCAAATGAGGAAACTGAGGCAGGATGCAGCTAACTTCCTGCTAATAAATGGACATAAGAAGGGCACAAGTCAAGAGTCTGGTTCCTGACCACATGACCTTGGCAAAAGCTCTGCTGTGGACTTCATGCTATAGGTGGGTGTCTCACTTGTAGGTACAGTGGTCACTTGGAGCCAGGGAGTCCTTTGATGTAAAGTGTTTTCCTGAACACTGTAGGATGATTGTGAGTAGCGAAACCTTGATCAACCAGATGCCGGGAGCATGCCTTCTCCCATCAGGACAACCTAAATGCCACCCGCAACATGGTCAAATGCCATGTCAGAGGAAAGTCCTCCCCCACCCCCCAGTTGAGAGTACTGCAATGATCTAGGGAGTCCATCAGGGTGACCTTTAAATGTTTCTATCCACACTCCCTGAGATGCACAAAGGCATGAGGATAACTGAGTCTTTTGAAATAGACCACCATGGGGTGGGATCCTAGTATGGAGAGCTCTCTCACCCATGGAGTCCCAGCCTTGGTAACCCTCTCACTTCTGGGATCCCAGCATCTGGAATTCTTCTACCCCTGGGGCTTATGTACACAATCAACATGTGGGGGCCATATCTGAGCTTCAAGGGCGTCTTTTCATTATGGTGAGCTGGTCTGGCAGGGCCAACCTGGCTTCTTTTTTCAGGGCCTGCCAGACTCCTGGCAGCTGAAACACAAAGAAGCCATCCTGCCAAAGCAGGCCTCTTCCTCAGTGCTCTTTGCAAGGTCCCTGGCTCACAGCCCCTCTCCCAGCATCCCTTGGCCCCCAGAACCTTATTTATCACTGATGCCAAAGACACCAATTACCCTGTTCCCCGTGGTCTAAGGAAAAGAAAAGTCCAAATGTCAATCCTCAGTGCCTTGTCTTGTCAGCGCACACCATCCCCAGCACAGTCCACGACCTTCTGATTGACACTCACCCTCACTGCTGTGCTGTTTTTCCGATGAAATCAATTGCGTCTGATTGATCCTGGCCTGGTTCTGCCTTCCTTCTCCAGCTCTTGTGCACGCGCACACACACGCACACGCACACACACACACCACTTGTACCAGACGTGTGTGTGTGTGTGTGTGTGTGTGTGTGTGTGTGTGTGTTGTCTAGACTGCTCTCTGGTTACCTCCAGTGTGTGTGACCTGGTTCTCCAAGTAGATTGGGGGCCATGCTATCTTCTTCTACGGCCCTAGGTCACAGGAGACACTCCAGAAAGGACAGGCCTGACATTGTGGAGTTACACGTCAGTGCCTCCTCCCTGCACCCACTTGCCATCTGCTCTCCCTACCTCACAGACTGTCCCGGTGGTTCAAGACTCCTCCCCAGAGGCAGCCACTTCCATCCCTATAATAGTGATTGGATCTTAACTCCCAAATTAACCAGACCAGTCTCCCAAACCAGAACTAATCCTCACGCCTTCTGAGTCACACCAGAAAGGCGAGAGATTAAGCCACCTGCCTGTTGGAAGCCTCTTTCCAAGCCAATTAGGAATAATTTGGGGAAAGTGGGTTCAGGAGCTTCAGCATCCAGAGCTCTCCTCTGACGCAAAGGCTTAGTGTAGGATCAGTGTCCTCACAGAAAACAAGTTCTACTGGAAAATTATAATGAGCAACTCTGTGGGGCAGAGACAGCAGGGCCCACAAGCTTCTCAACACTCCTGGGGGCCCCGCCACTGAGGGTGGGTGGGTCGAAGTGATTTGAAGCCTTTAAAGAGAGATGAAGTCTTTAAAAGGCCCCCAGTAAGAGTCGGAGAGAGCTAGGTTCCAGTCCCAAACTCTGTGGCTAATTAGCAGATTAGCCTTGGGCAAGCAATACTGACTGAGCCTGCTGCCTCACTCATGAGCCAACTCTAAAAAGACTCTCCCACCCCGTCCCCTCTCCCTTCTCTCCTCTCTCCTCTCTCTCCTGCCTCCCTCCCTCCCTCCTTCCCTCTCTCCTTCTCCCTCTTTCCTTCACCCTGTTCTCTTGCTCAGTGTATCCCACAGGCATCACCTACTCCTCAGAACTATGCAGACTTGAGACTAGATTCCAAAGGGTTTGCAAAGTCAGAAACAGCCCCCAGCCTCAGCACCTTTTGCAGGGCTGTGCTCTTAGCAAATGAACATAAAACAGATCTAAAAGGAATCAGCTCGCTAGAAAATAAATAAACCGGAAGCAGCTATTGCCCTGTGCTGAGGGCTTTGACGGATTAGGAAATCCCTGCACGCACCTGGGGAAACTTGGCGGGGAAACCCTACAGCGCGCGCGCGTGCACACACACACACACACACACACACACACACACACACACACACACACACAAAATCATGTCTTTCCCAGGTCCAGCCATTCTTCACATCCGGCCTGGGCTAACTCATCATGCTGCAGTTTGGGAACAAACAACAAATAGCTCAAAACAGCAGCTGAGGCTAAGGGCAGAAGGAGCCCCAGCTCTGCCTGTCACACCTGCTACCTCACCCTGTGTACCTCAGTGTGGGTCCCAGGGAGGCTCCTCACAGACCTGGTGAGAGTTGCTAAACCCATGGTCCTGTGACTTCTGTCAAAAGACCCTTCTCCAGAGGAAAGAGCCCGGACTTTCTGGCAGGGGCTAAACTCACAACGCAATGACCTTAACTCAGTAAATTAATTCCAAAGCACAATTGTTTTCAATCTTCATTTAAAATCAGCCTTCGTTAATCTAGATTTAATGACATAGGAAATGGAAATTCCCTTAATAAAATAAGTTATGAATATTTATCATCCTATTTTACCTGAAAATTGAATAATTCATCAATTAACTTTACTATTAATTATTTAATGCAAAATTAATAAACTGAGAAACTCATACGTATCCTCACAGACCCTCTGGCACCAGCTTAAGAAATTAGGCCCTAGAGAAACAGTGTAGCTATGGGAAAATCCCAACAGACACTGATGGGATGTGTAGCAAAGACCAGAATCCTTTTAGAAGCCGACCCAACCTGCTTACTCATAAAGTGAACAGGGAGATTTCAGCCCCCCACCTTGGAATTCTGTACCACAGGTAGGAGGAGGAAGAGGAGGAAGAAGAAAAGGAGGAGGGAGAGGAGGAGGAAGAAGAGAAGAAAGAGGAGGAAGAGAAGAAGGAGGAAGAGGAAGAGGAAGAAGAGGGAGGAGGAGAAAGAAGGAAGAAGGAGGAGGAAGAGAAGAAGGAGGAAGAGGAGGAGGAAGAAGAGGAAGGAGGAGGAAGAGAAGAAGGAAGAAGGAGGAGGAGGAGGAAGAGAAGAAGGAGGGAGAAGAGGAGGAAGGGGAGGAGGAGGAAATAACAAAAACAACTCCAGGTTTGGCGATTCTTTGCAGAGGAATCGTCGCTAACATTCTCTCTGCTGTCCATCACAGTATCGTCAATGGTAACACTTAGCTCAGTGTGCACCAGGCCCAGAGCTGGAACACGCCTGCTCTGCCCTGGGCATCACTCGGGACACCCACTGATGAGGAAAGACGAAGCAGGCAGAGGAGGGGAGGCGGGTTACAGGAGTCACAGGAGTCAGAAGGACAACGGGTTGGTGGATGTGACACCTGAGCCCTTGCACACCAGCTCCTCCACGCTTCTGTGGGTCCTTCTGCTTCTGGAGTGGTTTGGGTGAGACACACCTTCTCCCACACACCAGCAAGAAGACAGCGCCTCCATCGTCTCATCCATCGGTACATGCCTAGGCCTCTCTACTCCACCTCATCCTTCTAGCTCTACAGCGAGCAAGGCAGCCATGTTAACAGAAAACACACATTGTTTTGTTTTGTTTTTCCTTTTTCTGCATGTGTATGTGGAGGGGGTGCGTGTACGTGTTCATGTGGGTATGTGTGTATATGCATGTGAGGGAGCACATATGTTAGAGTGTGTGTGGAGACCACAGGCTGATTCTCTTGGGGGTTTTCCTCTATCGCTTTCTACCACAGTTTCTGAGACAAGGTCTCTCTGACCCTGGAACTCGCTAATTCAGCTAGCCTGGCTGAGCTGTGAGCGCCAGGGATTTTTCTGTCTCCTGAGCACTGGGGTGGCGGCCCACCAGGCCCAACTTTTACACGCCTGTTGGGATTCAAATTCAGGCCCTCCTGCTTGCTGGAAATATACCTTACTGGCTGAGCCATCTCCCCACCCCAACATCACTTATTGCCCCATTCAGACTGTCCGCTGAGAGCCTACACTCCACTTTCCATCCTCACCCCTACATCCCCGGTCCCCAATGCATCCCTTTCGCGGCCACCACCCGCCCTGCTCTCCTGCGAGGACTTTTAATCCAGTCTTACACTCCCTCTTTCCTGCACACGGGACCTACACAGGCCGTCCAGCCATGGCCGGACGCTGGCCGGTCTGTACCCCTACAAGTTCACATGTGTACCTCCAGGTGGGTCACTACCCTAAGCCTCGGGAAGGTGGCCTGGCCACGCCCCCGTCCACGGCTCAAGGGGCCACCTCTCCCTGCACTCTTTCCTCACCATCCCAGTTACTAGAAGTCATTCCAGTTTATTCACTTCCATCCCAAAGCCCCGCACGGTGGTGCGCAGCAGAGGCGCTCAAAGAACTGAGTGACTCAACAGAGCGGACACCCGCCAGCAACCACGCGAAGGGGGCGACGTGGGTCCTGCAGCTCCAGAAGACAGGAGACTCGTTCTTAGTCATGGATGAAGGCAACGCTTGTTTCCAGACAGAACTCTGTCCCTCTGTCCACCTCAGAACCAGCGGACACAACTCACAGTACCTGCTGTATCATGGGACCCCGTGACACCAGGTGGGGGGCGAGGCGGCTGGATCTCACGTGGCATGCGTGAGGACCGCACATTCACAGTGCAGGTCTAGAAACAGAAGGACTCATCTGTTCACTCCTCCAAGTTTGCTCTTTGCACAATTTCACCGTCTTTCTCCACAACTTTCCCACAGCCTGGCAGCGGCTCCTCCAGCTGATCCCTCGGTCTGGGCACCAGCTGCCCTTTCACACAAACTGAATCCCGCCACAGTCTAAGCCCGGCTCCTACTCAGCTGCCAAAAACATAAAGCAACCTGGCCCAGAAATCCCTGCGGATGCAGGCGGGAGGGCGCGGGGAAGCCAGCTCCCTTCTCCCCAGAGGAGCCGAGGCGCTAACCAGCCGGGACAGAAGTTCCTCCTTTAGTAGAAATTTTCCTCTTCTCTGTAAACTCCTTGTTAAAACACAGCATGAAGAGGGCGCCTTCCCAGAAACCATTGCTTTCACAAGGAGTGATCAGCTCGGGAAAGGGTGAGTGTATGTGTGTGTGTGTGTGTGTCCCCGAGTACACATGCATGTGTATGTGGGTGTCATATATTTGTGAATGTGTATATACACATGTGCTGTGAATCTGTATATATTGGGTATTGTGTATTTGTGCTTCTATGTTAACATATGTATACATGTTTTTGTACTTACACATATGTGTATGTGTATGCATGTGTTATGTATACATTGGTAATGTGTGCATGCCTGTGTATTCATGCCTGTACATACTTGAGCATGTATGTACTGTATACGAGCACATATTGGGTATTTGTGCTTGTGTCTGCACATATGTACATGTGTGTTGTGTGTATGTGCATACATACTATGTTGTGTGTATGTATTCATGTTTATGTACTTGTGTCTGTACATGCCCCAATGTCTATATATGTATATATGTGAATTAGGTATTGGGCATTTGTGCATGTGTGTGTAAATGCGTGTTGTGTGTACACGTATATTGTGTAATATCTTCATAGATACACCTGAGCATGTATGTATATGTGTACTGTGTGTGTATATATTGAGCATTGTATTGGATATTAGTGCTTGTGTATGCACGTGTTGTGTTACATTGTGGAGTGTGGACATCCATGTTTCCACATACCTAGCATGCATGTATCAGAAGTATGTGTGTGCCCATGTGCTGTGTTTTTCTGTGTGTGCATACAAGGAAATGCCCACTGTGCAGAACACAAGCTGAAGCTCCTGGCAGGGGGCGGGGGGCACACAGTGGGGCTTCCATGGGAACCTAAGAGCAGCAAAGCGGCCAATCCATCCTGGCCGAAGGGGGGATCCAGGATCCACTGCCGGAGCGCCAGACCTTTGGGAAGTCACCAAGGGCTTGTGTGGAGACAGGCCCTCCTGCCTTGCCATGCGGTGAGCCCGAGGGCCAGGCCCACTTCCCTGCACCCAGCAGCAATTTAAAGGTGAGCACTGACCAGAGGCACAGGACATGCCAGCGCAGGCTTCCTGCAGAGCTGCTCGGCAATCCTCTAGTTCAGGACGGGGGCGAAGATGCTGGGACAAAGGCGGCCTAGAGTCGATGCCCCTAACAGGGCAGGCCAGCTTCCAGGGTCCCTGTGAACACACTGGAGCTTTGCCAACTCTCAGAACCAGCCCTCATTGCCTAGGGGGTCAGAAGGCAGCATCAGGTGAGCAATGTCGCATGCATGTGACATGCATCCACATGCAACCCAGGAAAGACAGTCACACCCGTGTGAAAAGGCTCAAGACATCACTTCAGCTCACATGTACAGCACTTGAAATGACCTGAACCCCAGAATTTGGGCCCAGGGGGTGGTCACACCACATCCCCCTGCCGAGGCCAGCAGGGCTCTGCACTCAGGGTGCTAAAGAGGCTACAGCGTGATCAGGCCCCTTCATGTCTCCACCCTCACACCTGTCTCAGCTCCTCCAGCCCTCGAGGTCGACACTGGACCCTGGGGCGTTTTCTGCTTCCTGGAAGTGAACTCCGAGCAGCAGCAAAGCTGAGCACAGGCATCAGGCAGGGGCATGGAGCAGGGGTGATGAGGGGTGTAACCACTCAGGGGAGCCCCATGAAGGCCAGTCAGGAAGGGATGGGCCCTCCCAGGGAGGTTCTGTTGATGACGGTGAAGGGAGAGAATGAGCTGTGGCCTGCAGAGAGATGATGGAAGAGAAGCATCAGGTACCGTGGAAGGCAGAGGGCGAGATCTAGGAGGCAGGTGAGGCCGCAGGCCTGCGTCTCCAGTGTGTAAATGCACCAGGAAACTACATCTGCCCGCAGCAGCCAGCTGTCTGCACACAGCCTCTGCCCCACATGAGACACCAGGGTCTAAATGACTCTGGACCTGGAGACAGCAGAGGAGGAGAGATCAACCCTCCCAGGAGCTGGGAGAATTCAGTAACTGTGGAGTGAGTGAGTGTGTGTGCGTGTGCGTGTGCGTGTGCATGTGCATGTGCATGAGAGAGAGAGAGAGAGAGAGAGAGAGAGAGAGAGAGAGAGAGAGAGAGAGAGAGAGAGAGAGAAGGGAGATATCACAAGTTTCCATGCTGGTTCCCAGGCCGCTGGCCAAGCCAGCACCCTAACAGCTCCATTTGGAAGAACTCAGTGGTACTGATGGGTCTCTTGAGGTTGAGACCCAGGAAACTGAGCTGGACACTGTCGCTATCAAGGAGCACACCCTGGGGAAGGAAGGCAGCCACTGGCACAGTGAGGAAGCTATGTATGTCCTCTAAGCATACAAGACAGTCCGTGTCCATGACTGACAGGTCAGGAAGCTGTAGGATACACAGGTAAAACTCAGGACTAGGACAAGTGGCCACCTGGAGAAACGGGAGCAGGCCTGAGGGCAGCCAGGAGGCTGGTTCTCCTCAGCAGCAGCTTAGAACTCCTTGACATACTGAGCTACACGCTCACTTGCACATTTTTAAGAAAGCTAAAATAATAAAAGAGCATGGACAACAGGAGCCAGAAGCTGGCCACCGTGTGACCCCAGGAGGCTAGAGATGGGGCCAACAGTGTCTCCTGAAGGCACCTGAGATGTGACCTGGCTCCAGGAAAAAAGGGGGATGTGATGAGGTCAGCTCTCAGGTCTTACACCAAGATCACTCATAAACACCACACACATACAAACATATATACACACACACACACACACACATAGGCACACACATATATACCCACACATATAAACACATACACACACACTTATATAGATACACACATGTACATGTATGTATACACACACATAGCAGTGCTACCACTTCCATAGGCAGCTAGGCATGGCCAAGGACACAGGAAGCTCACCAGATCTCCAACAGAGAGCCCAGTGTGGGTGACACCCTCCCCTGCTGGGCACTTGGAAGACTGCCTCTGCCTTGGCCCAGAGGGTGGATTCCATGTTGTTTCTTTGTTGGCATTCTATAATTCCAAGTAAAGAACCAGTGTCTAGAATGGAGGCACCTCTACACAGAGCTTAGCAAGGCCCCCAGTATCACAGAGACGCCACTAGATACGTCATCAGGATCCAGGTTACAGCTAACTCCTCTCCTCAACCCCAGAGGGGGGTACCTCAGACAGCGAGGGGTCCCTGGAGTCCTGACAGGACCCCAACACACACTCTAGGGACACTAGCCACTGGAGCATGTGGCTCTGGCAGGCCTTCCCTGTGGAGACCCACGGAGGTTTCCTAGTGAGAACTTACTCAGGGTCCAAGAATCTGAGCTTGCTTTACCCAGCAGGGCTACATAAGGGGATGATTTGACCACGGGCGTGGTTACCAGGTGTTTGGAAGGGTCTGCACTTGGCTGTGCGGTGAGCTTTGATCTTGAAAGGGAGAGGTCTTTTGCCCCGCCCCTTGGCATGTTATAAAAAGCCCTTTTGAATAGAGCTCGAGTTGGCTGGGTATTGACCCAGGGCCCTCTTGAAGCTATCCTGTGTCTCTGTCTTTCTCGTCGTCTAGATCTATATTTCTATCTAATATTTCCCCATTCCTCTCTCATCCCCTCAAGAGCCCTTCAACAGGTCGGAGCTGGGCTCTGACACTTGCCCCTCTCCCCCTTGCTAAAAACTGTTAGACGACATTCCTAAAGCTAGACCCCAAGGTCTAGTCCCTTATTTGGCCACGTCCTCCCCCTGAGGCTGACTGCCAAGGTCCAGCTATCAGAGTATTGAAGTCCAGCAATCAAGAGCCCCTTGTGACTACCCTGATTAACATATCCCATCAAAATCAACCACCTCATCCTAACACGGGGTTTCCCTTTTTACCTTTATAATCTGCCATTTGGGTCACATCTGACTCCTCTCTGTCCAGAGGCGGTCCTTTGTCCCTCCAGGAAAACACCCCTGTCCCCTCTCCCTTGTTCCCATCTGCTTTACCACCACATCCGTGCCCATTCTAACACAGACCCTCCCTCCCCTTCTCCTCCTGAAAGTTATACCTGCAAGTTCACTTGCTGCTGTTTTCTGCCTGAGTCAGAAATCAGCCACTTCAACTCTTCTTCCCCTCTTAATAAAGGATCTCTGTGAGAACAGATGTTTGGGGGTGGTGTGTGCCTAATCCGGGGTCCAGGAGGGACCCCCACTGTTCGGGGTCTCCTCCACACTCCCTGGTGCCATAGCTGCTGCTTTGCTAACCGTGGTAGAATTTGTACGTGCTCATTCACACATGAGGAATGTGTCCAAATGCCTGTGACAGTGCACACATGACCAGGTCTCCATGACACTGCAATGCAAAGGTTGCCGCATTGGAATGAATGCTTTTCAGTGTCAGTTCCCTGAACTAACATGCTGTTGTAGAGCTATTCAGTCAGAATTCAAACACTCCTTGCTAGAGGGGGGCAGGAGACAGCCAAGACTCCAGAAGTGAAGGAAACATTCAAGTCTCCCGAAGTAAACAAAACTTATAAG
This sequence comes from Peromyscus eremicus, assembly GCF_949786415.1. Lineage (NCBI taxonomy): Eukaryota > Metazoa > Chordata > Mammalia > Rodentia > Cricetidae > Peromyscus > Peromyscus eremicus. The sequence goes on from NC_081417.1 coordinate 160,253,540, forward strand.
GCTTAGGATACACCTGAAAATTACAGGACTTGGAAGGCAGCTGCCCAAGATCGCAAGGTTATAGAAACAGTAACAATTACTGGGGAGGGGAGACTCTGACCCCGCCCTGCTGCCTGCAGGCCATTCAGGGAGCCCCAGGGATATGGCTTTTGTGAGGCTTTTCAGTTGTGCAGCTGCCTGGGTCAGCCATGGTTCTGTAAGCAACCCTTCACTCATACTTACTCCTATAAGTAACCCCGATACACTCATTGGTTCGTTAAGCGAGACCAAAGTGGAATTGTTCCATTGGTCTGTCCTCAGTGACCTGTCCGGAGTGGACAGACATTTGCTCACACAATACCTGGGTAAGAGAACACCCTCCCAAACTGGCACCACCCACCCCACCCCCAGCACATGCAGAAACAGCCCCAGCCCCACCAGAAACTTGGAGAAGAGCTGCAGCACCATAAAACTTTACAATCAACAGCAAAGTCACCGTTGTGGCCATTTCAGAGCATACAGTTCGGTGGCATTGAGTGCTGTCACACCTTGTATAGCTGTCACCACTGGTCATCTCCAAGACACTTTTTCTCTTCTCCAGCCAAAATTCTGTCCTGTTAAGCACTAACCCCAGACTGAGGGAATCACTCCCCAGTTCGACTCTTCTAGATTCCTTATGTACGCACAGCTGTGCCGTGTTTGTCCCTTGGGACCCGGTCCAGTCACTCCAAGGACCATCTTTAAGCTCCATGTTGTAGCTAGTGTGTGAATTCTGCACCTTGCTAGCTCTGGGAAGCTTGGAGCATCCCAGTGGAATCTGTGTGTTTTTTTTATTGTCCTATTCTGGTCACTTGAACACTTACACCAGTAATGAGTTCTCCACTTTCTATCCCAAAGATCTAATGCTCAAAGGTGGCCCGTGGGCCGTCCCCCTTTGTCATGTACACTGGACCTGAGCAAGGCAACACCAACTTCACAGGACCCGTCAGGTCCCCAAGCCCTCTGCTCCCGGACTGACCCCACCCCCTGGGCCCTGATTGCCACGTTTTCTCCCAAGCAACACCCTTGCACTATAACAGCTGTGCACACTGCATACACTCCTGTCAAAGTGATGCCACCTCAGTACCAAGTTGTTAGGAAACAGACAAGGCAGCCCGGCCTTGTCCTTGGAAATGTACCCTCCCCCGGGAGGCAGACTTACAACTCTAGACAGACAGACTGTCGACCCACTGACATAAGCAAAGGAAGCCTTAGGAATCTAGTGGAAAGGAGGGCTTGGGGAAGTTGCCAGGACCAGAGAAGGCGTCCAGTGAGAGGCAACCTAGCTTGGATGTGAGAAAATGTGAGATCCATGGCAGAGTAAAGGCAAAGATGGGGTATGGAAGACGATGGTGGGCAGGGGAGCCTCCTCTAACCACAGTGGGTGCTAAGAGGGAGGCAGTCAGGGCTACGAACTGAGAGGGGCAGGTTGAGACCAGGAAACAACCTAATGAGTATGGACCTTGTCTCCTGGGAATTCTCCAAGACTCTCAAGTAGGATCTGATGCCAGACAAGGCTGATGACAGGAAAGTTTATGGCAAAGGAGTACGGCCCTATGCCAGGGAGATCTCAATGCCCTGCATACCAGAAGAGCAGTGAGTTCTGAGCCTACAGAAAGCAGAGGGGAATGATAAGTTCACAATGCAGGCCCAGTGAGTGACCAATCAGAGTCAAGGGACCAAGAAGAGTCACAGGGAAGAGCAGGCCCTTAGTTGTCTTTGAAAATAAAGTTGCTCTTGGGAGAATCAGGGACATCAGATGATGCAAACCAGGGTATGACTCAGGCAAAGAGGCTGAGTGTGGTGACATTTTATTTGTACTCTAACTAATAAAGCTTGCCTACAGATCAGAGGATAAAGCCAGCCACCATATTAAACACAGGGGCCAGGCAGTGGTAGCACACGCCTTTAATCTTAACATTCGGGAGGCAGAGATTCATCCGGATCTCTGTGAGTTCAAGGCCACACTGGGAACAGAGCCAGGCATGGTAGCACATGCCTTTAATCCCAGCAATAACCATAGAGGTCTGGAAGTCTGTACAAATAGACAGGAAGTGATAGAGCTGGGCAGAAAGAGGAAGTGATGTAGCTGGGTGGAGAAAGGAAGTAAGATGGCAGGGCACAGAAAGGTATACAGGTGTGAGTATACAGGAAGTAGATCTCTTGGGCTGAGGATTTCCTAGCGGTAAGAACTTGTGGCTTGGCTTGTTCTGTTCCTTTGATCTCTCAGCTTTCACCCCAATAACTGGCTCCGGGTTTGTTTTTGGTTTTTATTATTATTATTATTATTATTATTATTATTATTATTGTTGTTGTTGTTATTATAAGACCTTTTAAGATTCGTGTTACAGCAGAGGACAGCCGAGATAACAACATGACATCCAGTGGACCCTGGAAAGGGGGTCTATGTCAGTGATGAACAGAGGAGGAAGCTCACCCAAGACAAAATGTCCACCGATCACTAGGGGCATGGAAGAGCAGGACCTGAGGCCTAGAAAACCTGAAAGGGTGAAAGGAGCCCAGAGCTCCTCATCTTCCTGCTGCCCGTTTCTCTCCTCTCCGCCCTCCCTCCTCCTACTCAGTTTTACTGCTTAGCCACCAAGAGCGTTTAGTGTTCACTATAGGAAAATTCTATTCCTAGACCCCAATGTGTCAGTGTGAAGGTGCTATCTATACCAATCCAATTAATTAATTAGATAACTAATAGCATTTTGCAGCTCCCCTCTCACCGGCATAAGCAGGATTCCTAGGAGAAGGCTCTCACCTCGATCTTCAGCCTCACCCATCCTGGCTCACAGGGAAGGTTGTATGCTTCCCAGGGAATGGGGAAGAAGTTATTAGAATTTCTAAATCATGCTCTACTCGGCTATATTCTGCACCCTATGCTGTGCAGGGCCTGTTCCCACCATGCTGGTCCTGCCTGCCTGGGCCTCAGGGTAGGGATGGGGGAACCCAGCCCAAGGAAGCTTTGGAGTCCCACCTGGCTGGCACAGTCAAGCCACACTGGCCCACAGAGGGAGGAGCTTCTGGTACCTCTGTCTCCCAGCTGCTGCTGAGGAACAGTGGAATGACTTCCTAGGCTGCTTCCTTACTCCTTGTCACCATAGGCCATGTCCAGAGAAGATGAAGGAACTCTTACTCCAGTAAGCTCGGAAAATCCTGTGGCCTTGCAGCCCTTCCCTGCCTGGCAGAGCTTTGGTACAGATTTTAAGATTGTGTGTGTGTGTGTGTGTGTGTGTGTGTGTGTGGTGTGGTGTGGTGTGGTGTGTGGTGTAAGAGTGCTCACAAAAGCCAGAAGAGGATTTCAGATCCCCTGGAGATATAGTTACAGGTGGTTGTGGGTCACCCAATGTGGGTGCTGGGAGCCAAACTTATATCCTATGGAAGAACAGAAAGCGCCCTTAACCTGAGCCATCTCTTCAGCCCCCATGGTACAAATTATAAAACACAGCGGCTAACCCATAGCAAGTACTACAGGTTGAAGTGCTGGTGGGCTGGCCAATCCTGAGGCTAGATGTGCAAGAAAGAACAACATGGAGGAAGCCCAGGGCTCTTGCTTCCTGGTACTCTGATCCCCAGTTTTTACCCATTCCGGTTCATCTCACGAGTGTACGTGGAGAGAATGTTCCAGGCATTTGGAACACCCAAGAACAAACCCAACTGAAAATCCTCCCATTAGCACATGGGTGAAGCCAGATAAGGAATAACTAACCTATAGAAAAACGGAAATGCTATAAAGCGCTCTGAAAAACAGCACAAGGAAGAGGCGATGGGGCCTCTCTGGATAGGTGTGGGTGGTATTGGAAAAAGACCTCACAGAGAAAGGGGACACCAAATCAAGGCCTGAAGGAGAAGCCAGGATAACATTCTAGACAGAGGGAGGACTCTATTCCAAGATCATACATCCACATGGCAGGGTGGGGAGGGCAGAGTCCCTGTGGTCTCCAAATGATATTATGATCCTGCCGAGCACACAGCAAGTGCCAAATAAAGATCTCCCCAAGGCTGAGCTTTCAGACTTAAGATCCCACCTGCCTATAGCACCATATGGGCCGTTTGAGCATACTTCAGCCCTGTGACGGCCACACTGGCACCCCAAGGTCCCAGCCCTGGGAGCATCTTTGAAACACACCTCATTATGAACAGGTATAAGGGACTTCCAGGGCCTTCTCTATAATTAGGTTGAGCAAGGACAATATTTATCCCTAGGGCCCCCAGCAAGCCTCAGAGACAGCAGTGGATCCCTCTGTAGTTCCTATACCAACATCTATATGTGGGCTGATTACAACAATTAATTTAATAAGGATCCTTCCACACAAACAATGTATCATTTTATTAGCAAACTCTATAAATGTCAACGGTGCAATTCATTCTTATTAATTTTCTAAAATGAAATTAACAGTAGCTGCAAACAGAACTTGCATTGCCTTGCATTCAGCGGAGTATTGGTGCCATTAATTCCTTAATATCAGGAGACTGGCTTGTAGGAACTCAGCAGTTAACTGCACCAATTAATTTGAATACTGGAAATGGTGGGGGAGGGGAATCCAAACTCAACTCAACAACTAATTTAGGAAGGTCCTTGAACAACCAGGACAACTTGTCCTCCTGGGATCAGAAGCTTTCAAGCGTAAACACGGAGCATGTATGAGAATGTAACAGGAGTCCACATGTTCACTGTGCCTGGAGTAAAGAAGTTAGACTCCCAGAGCCTGAAGGAAATCCTGTCGATGCCTCCGAGGTCCAGGCCTCCAGTGGGCTGGGGGAATCCACTCACAGACAAGTGCAGTGATAGCCTGTGACAGACACGGACACTCACACCTGCAAAGCAGGGTCATAGATGTTATCTCCCCTGTGACGCTCTTAATGACTCAGGAAAGACAGACAGGACGGGAGCTCTACTTTCTAATAAAGAAGAAAAAAAGGGGAGGCGGGGCATGGTAGCACATGCTTGTAACCATAACACTTGGATAACCAAGAAAGGGAAGGAAGGAAGAAGGGAGGGAAGGAGAGAGAGAGGAAGAGACAGAGAGAAAGGAAGGAGAGACGGAGAGGAAGAGAAAGACAGAGAGAGAGAGAGGGAGAGACAGAGAGAAAGGAAGAAGAGACGGAGAGGAAGAGAAAGACAGAGAGAGACACAAAGAGAGATAGACAGAGAGAGGGAGAGACAGAGGTGGTGCTTTTTAAGAGCTTAATGGATTTTCACAATGCTACAGAACCAAGCCTCAAATACAAATCTGTCAACACGGGACCTTAATTCTTTCTCTTGCTTCGCACGTCCCTATACCTCATAACAAGAAGTCTCTTGATCCATTATACTCCAAAAAGTCAAGAGTCCAGTATGACCAGCAGTTACATCCTCTTCTCAATTGACCCCCAAATTCCTGGGCTGAAATGTGAGGGAAAACTCCAGCCTTTCAACATTCTAAATTACTGCTGGCACAGTGTGCGTGCGTGCGTGCGTGCGTGCGTGCGTGCGTGGCCGCCATGTTCTGGAGACTTTTGCTCTGTCTCATAAATAGCTCTTTCCTCCTGCTTGGATTCAAGGAGTGTGGTGGCTAATATTATTAACCTAACAATCTAGAATCATCTAAGAGAAAAATTTCTGGGTATGTCTCTTAGCAAGTTCCTACATTAAGCTAATGGAGGCGGAAAGACACACCCTAACTGTGGGTGGTATCATGCGAAGGGCTGGAGTCCTGTACTGCATAAAAAGGAGCCGAGCATCAGCATATATCTCGCTCTGCTTCTTGAAGACTCACCAGCGGCCTCACCCTCCTGCCGCCGCCATCCTTGCCGTGATGGACTGTTAACCTCAAACCTTGAGCCAAAATGTGCCTTTGTTTCCTTAAGTTGTTCTACAAGAAACTAAATGAATGCACCTTGTCATGTGAAGGAATGTTCTAAGAGCCAGAACCCATTCCAACATAGCTCCGAGGGGATGGATGGGCCAAACTCTGGACCGAGGGTGCAGAGAACCCATCTCATTCTGATCCTGGTTCCGGCTGACAATGTCAAAGACTTGTGTGCTTGTCCATGATTACAGACTGAGAACTCCACCTATTCGCCTCAGCCATGTAGTCAGCGCCCTGCAAGCCACCTTCCGGCTAACGTAAGTACCTGGCCCTGTCACTGCTAATAGAAACGTCGTGGCAATTGGAAGAGAGTGGCTGCAGATCTCTGATGATTTAGCATGAAACATATCAAAAATAAAAACTTAAAGAGTTGGGCAGGAAATAAGATGCTGTCTTTAAAAGGAGCCCCAAATCCCAGGCTCACCATCCTTCACTGATAATAACATCACTTCCATGGGCAGGACACGGGTCGGTTATATTTTCACCAATTTCCTCCAGTCCCAGGTGGCAAGAGAAGTTAAGTGTTTGTGGCAGTTAGTGGGTTCAAGGACATTTACTGCGTAATATTTAGCCATTGCTCCTGATTTGGGAGCTCTCTCTCCCAGCAATCAAGAGTAACCCGACTTTATTGATGTATAAAACACACTGAGATCCAAGCAGCAGTTACGCTCGTCTTCCTTTTTAAAAAGTATATGCCACTGATGGCAGGTGGGCACTTTCCCAAAATAAACTGCCCCTGCCCTGCACCTGTCTGATAAGTTTCTGGATGCCTGGCTGAGGGATGGAGCCTAGAGCCATCCTGTGAAATGTTCCGACAGCTGTTGCCAGCATCTACCCCTTCCCATTGCATTCACTGCCACCGTCTTGGGCCAATTAATGAGCGTCCCCTTCACAGGCCATCGAGCACAACATGGCACTGTCAACTTGTTACCCTGCATCGAGTGGCCGAATCTGGAAATCCACAAAAATCAAGCATCTAGTCTCACCATACAGAGTTGGAAAACTGTGATAGCTGGGACATTACCTTGTCTTAGGGGATGTGGTTAGCCATTCTTCATGTTTCTCAAATGTTATTAAATAAGCCGCAATTTCCTGAAACAGAAAAATAAAAAGATCATGATAACAATTAGTTCATGTTGGACCCTGAGAAGCAGAAATAAAAAAAGTAGTTATTTTTCCCCCGGCCGTTGTGCATCTTGGCCTGGCTGGAACTCGGACTCTTCTAGAAAAGTTGTTGACCGGGACTCAGCCTCTCTTTGATTCCCTGAGTCCTTTTCACTCAGCCAGGCACACAATCACCATCAAAGCCTGGGTTTCAAAGGAGGAGTCAGTAGCAAGGACAAAATATTTCTCTGTGGAAGGAAAACATCAGAAACCCTTTGAGATCCCAAATGCCATTCATCTGAGGGAGGGAAGCACACGCCAACAGGTCCTGGTGTACACTCTGCTTCTCCGAAACAGGATGTCTTTCAGCTTCCTCACCAAAGAGCTGCGTCTTCTCAGCTTGACTCCAAACCCCCACCCTGGAGCCAAATCACAAAGAGTCAGAGAGAGAGAGAGAGAGAGAGAGAGAGAGAGAGAGAGGAGAGAGAGCACTTTTCCCACTGTAAACTTGATTTATTGAGCAGAGCCTCAGAGAGCCAAGTCAGCTGAGTTTCAGGCAAAGATGGAAAAAATGTGAGCACCTGAAGGTAAATCAAATATTTATAAAGACACAATAACATCATCACAGATAGAATTACTGATTTATTAATAATTTCCACAAGGAGCCAGTGAGTGACACAGCATAAGTCATTGCCCCATCTCTCAGGCATGACATGGCCCATTACGCCCAGATCCAAACAGATCTGCTAACATGAAATTGGCTGGGATCGTAAGTTAATTAAAGTCAGGCTAGCACACATTTCCCTTGATCTTGGTGGCAATATGACACAGAGATGCTGCCATGGACTGTCAGGGAAACGCACAGCATGGGCCTGGGGCTCCCTCTCAACTCTGCTGCAGCCAGAGCTGCTCCAAGCTCCTTGGAGTAGAACGGGCCATGTGCCCAGAGACCAGCAGCCTCTAGCGCTTAGATGTAATGGGTCTGAGCCCTGTGACCAGCAATGACCCATGTGGCCTTGGGGAAAAGGAAGAGACATTCTCAACATCAGGTAACAGGTCAGTTACAGGTAGAAATACAACCTGCCATGCCATGAAGACCACCAGAGCCAGGGAGACCAAGACCCTCTGTAGTCATAGTGAATGGCCATTGCCACGTCCGTTGGAACCAAGAGCCCAAACCACCAGAGCCTGGAAGACTGAGCCTTACAGCAGAACTCAGGAAACAGCAGCTGGTGACAGGAGCAGCTGCTCCCTTGTCCAGGTTCCTATCATTGACTTTTTGCTAAAGAAAGAATGAGTTCACTGGGCTGTCATCCCTGAGCCTCCTAAAATTTGTTTCTTCTCTTTGAGAAAATCCTTCCCTGGGGTCTCACCATAGCTCAATAATCCATGCCCGGGCCAGCCCTGCTTCTCTGTTCAGGACAGGACTAGTTGTCCATCTTCTCTCCTCCCACAGCACCTTCCTCAGTGCCTAGGATCCATCACTGTGTATCCTAATTGTTTGTTTACTCGGGTAGCATCCCCATCAGACCATGCAAGAGTAAGGGCTATGTCACTGCTGATGCATTCACAGGACTTAATGGTGTCCTGGGCAAGGTGAGAAACCTGAAAAAGATGTCTGTTAGATGCAGGACGAGTTGGTAGATGGGTGAGTAAATAGGTGTGGGGGGGGTGGATAGGAAGTTAACTAATTAAATAGGTGGGTGGATGGACATGTGCACAGGTGGATGGACATGTGCACAGGTATATGGACAGGTGTGCAGGTGGATGGACAGGTTCACAGGTGGATGGACATGTACACAGGTGGATGGACGTGTACACAGGTAGATGGACATGTGCACAAGTGGATGGACAGGGGCACAGGTGGATGGACATGTGTACAGATGGGTGCACAGGTGGATGGACAGGTGCACAGGTGGATGGACAGGTGTGCAGGTGGATGAGCAAGTGTGCAGGTGGATGGACAGGTGCACAGGTGGATGGACAGGTGCACAGGTGGATGGACAGGTGTGCAGGTGGATGAGCAAGTGTGCAGGTGTATGGACAGGTGCACAGGTGGATGGACAGGTGCACAGGTGGATGGACAGGTGCACAGGTGGATGGGCAGGTGCACAGGTGGATGGACAGGTGCACAGGTGGATGGACAGGTGCACAGGTGGATGGGTGGGTAGATAGGTGAGCAGGTAGATGGATGGATTGATAGGTGGCTGGATGGGTTGATGGTTATGTAGGTTGGTGTACTGGTATGTGGGTGGATGGGGGAAAGAAGAGTGGACACTGTAGAAATAAATATGCATTTATAAGTGAAATATGTATGTGTCTCTCTGTGTAGCAGTACATGTATGTGGTAGTATGTGTATATGTATATATATTTATGACTGGAGGTAGTGAAGTGAAAGGTGAAAAGCTGCAAAACAGTGGTTCTGGAATAAGGCCTTGCAGTTATTTAATTAACTGAGTTACTACAGAAAAGCAGCTCAACCTCATTGCAAAGTGCCTATCTGCTGTGAGCAAACAGACCTGGCCTTGGGTTCCAAGTCTGCCAAAGATCAGCTGCCTCATCTCGAGCACATTGCTTACTCCACCTAGACCTCAACTCCCTCTGCACAGAGGAAAATATCACCTCCCGGGGCAGTTACAAGGAGTGGTAGTTCTTACATCACACTGACAGCCATAGCATGCCTGTGGACAAAAGCTTCCATGGTCAGCATTACAAGGTCTACATGGCGTGACCTACCTGTTTAGAGCCCCCCCCCCAAGGAGGTAGCAGGTGCCATGATGGTCCAGGCCACCGCTGGGTTTATGGAAATCTCTCCCTAGCCCCTCCTCGTTGCATCCAGCTCTCCCACACTCACACTCACAATGGATGGCAATGACAGGATGACTGTTCAGAGTTGCTGGATTCAACCCTCAGAGTCAACCATTGCATCCCATTTGTTTACACAAGATGCTGAAAGCAGACCACGGCTACCACACACATGGTCAGCCACATGTTAGGTAGCAGCTCTCTGTCACAATTTCAGCAGACTTGGTGTCCAGAGTAGCCCACCATGCTGACCAGATACCCCATGGGATGACTAGTTTTTAGGTCAGCTTAACACAAGCTGGAGTCATTTGGGAAGAGGGAGCCTCAGGTGAGAAGTGTACCCCACTAGACTGAGTGGTACATTTTCTTTATTGATGACTGATGTGAGAGGGACTCACTGTGTGGTGTGTTCCTGGGTGCTATAAGGAAACAAACTGCATAAGCCACGGGGAGCAAGGCAGTAAACAGAGCTCCTCCATGGCCTCTGCTTTGGTTCCTGCCTCCAGGTTTCTGCCTTGACTTCCCTGGATGATGGACTGTGGTATGGACTGAAAGATACACAGACCATTTCCTCCCCAAGTTGCTCATGGCTGTGGTGTTTTTTATCACAACAATGCAAACCTTAAGACACCCCAGATCCCTGCCCTAGCCAATGATCACACCCCAGTGACCCAGAAGATAAGGACACATAGTACATCCCAACACCTTTCCTCCACAGACCCACACACATGCTCCCACCCACATCCACCACAGTCTGGCAGGGTTTCCCACTGTCGCTGTCCTCCAAAAGGGAAAAATCTCTCTGGTCCCTTGCTGCACTCAGGTTCTACACTAAAGACACTCAACACCTACTGTGTGGCAGCCCAGGAATAAGGGCACTGTGGAGGCTATATAACCTCTGAACTCACAATCAATGAGGGGAGAAAGACATGTCAGCAACAGAGCAGTCACCCTGCTACTGCAGGGCCATGGTGTGTTCAACTGTATAACCAAAGGGTTACCACAGGCCTACTAAGCCAGTATGTAGATAAGCAAGGGATCAGGAAATCACGCTCGATAATGAGCTTCCTTTGTCCACTAGCCACTCCCTCCTCCTCCACCAAGGGAGGTGTGTGTGTGTGTGTGTGTGTGTGTGTGTGTGTGTGTGTGTGTGTGTTGTTGTTTCTCCTAATCTGTACCACCTCCCACATGGCCTGGAAGAGCACCCATCCCACTTAATACCAGCTTTTCTGAGCGAGGAAACCAAATACTTGTAGCCAGGTCCTGCCTCTGCATGGTCAAGATGGCTGAACTTGACACCAGAGGGCTGTTGCATGCTACTGCTGGTCTCCACATGTCCCAGAAGCATCTGGGTCACCTATCTAACCCCAGCTTCATGTGATCCAGTCTTGCCAGCCCATTGCCCTTGCCAGAGTTCATCCTTCCTCTCCAGATAGGCAGGCAGGGGCTGGATGGTGCCCTCTCAAAGTTTAAGAACTGGCTGAGCAGATGGAGACACCAAGGAACCAAACACCCTCATGGAAGTTGGAGTTCAATGAGATGAGGCAGTGTAAGAGCCATGGAAATTCAGAGTAACTGGGCATGGAGAGCTGTCTCAGCAGTTAAGGCTGTGTACTGCTCTGGCAGAGGAACTGAGTCCAGTTTCCCGCACCCATATCAGGGAGATCATAACTATAACTCCAGCTCCAGGGAATCTGACATCCTCTCCTGGCCTCCACAGACACCTAACTCATGTGTACATACCCACACGGACACACAGAAAGACACGCTGTAATAAAAACAATTTTTAAATTAAAAAATACCGACACAAATGTTCACAGCAGCATTACTCACAAGAGCTTAGAAAGAGGCGGAGGCCACCCAGTCTGTAGATGGATGAATGGACCTACAGAGGACAACCTCTCCAGAAACATAAACCAGAGCAAAGTCCTGTTCCAGAGGACTATCACATGGACGTGCCGTAATGAAGGCACACACTTCATGAAAGCCTGCCACAACAGGCCATGTGTTAAGAATGCTATTAATGAACTACGCAGAACATCCCCATCAATTGGCAGGGGATATAAGTGTGTGGTTATTGAGGGCTGGGGATGAGGGGGATGAGTGGCTGATCAAAGGACATGGGGTCTCCTTCTGGGGCTGGTACAGATGTTAGGAACTAACAGGAGTGTTGGCTGCACACCCCTAATGCTACAGAGCAGCTGTTCTCAACCTGTGGGTCATGACCCATTTGAGGGTCAAATGACCTTTTCACAGGATTCGCTTAAGAGCATCAGAAAACATAGATATTTACATTATGATTCCTAATGGTAGCAAAATTACAGTTATGCTGTAACGACAAAAATAATTTCAAGGTCAGGGGTCACCACAACATGAGGAACTGTATCACAGGGTTGCAGAATTAGGGAGGTTGAAAACCACTGGGCTAGAGTTTATATAAGTAAATTTTATCACAATTTTTTAAAAGCAAGGAAAGAGTTCATGCATCCAGCTAGATGTGGCAGGTGATGGAGATACCAGCCTGCCCTGCCTACAGAGCAGCCCTGGACTGAAAGGGCCATTTTGGCACATCCACCGGCCTCCTCCAGCCTCCTGCTATCCCAGCATCCTTCACTCATCCCAGATCCTGCATTGACACTAGAAAGAACGACTCCACTGTCAAGATGAAGAAAGTCACGGCAGGCTCCAAAGCAAAGACTGTCCAGCTTGCAGATTTTAAATGCTCACTTTGTCCTTTGGATGTTCAAATAGAAGAACTGCTGCCAAAGTACAGTGCGTGTGTGGCCAGGGCAGGGGCAGCAGCCCGCGGGAGACGGAATCCACAGCAATGTTCCTTGCCAACAGGAAGGCAGAAGGGTTGCCCCAGGGGTACTGTCATGAAGGGTGAGGGTACAGTACAGCTCTTCATCCCACTACCCAAGAACATCATCCAGGGGTCAGTGATATCCTCAGGGTCTGAGAGGACTTCAAAGCTATGGCAGTATGAGCCAGTGGGGGGACTAGAGGCCTGTGGGCAAGAGGGCACTGCTGTGCTGACCTGGATCCTACAGCTGTGCGTCTCCTTGCACCTGCTCACCATTTCTGCCCACATCCCCCTCAGGTCCTGGTCTCTCTGGGGAATCATCAGGCTGTCCTTCACCGCACAGTGGTCTACAGCTTCAGGAACCTGCCCTGCAAGGACCGTGGTACTCTAGGACTCCCAGCACATAGCACTCTCTGTTGTACAGCTTTGTGTGGAGAATCCGTGGGTCCCTATACAGCCATAGAGCCCTGGAGTTCTTGGATACAAAGGTGACTGGTGACTCCGTAGAAGGCTGCATGGGGGTCTGCAAAGTTCTATGCACAATAAAGACACAGAGAGCCGCACTGGAGCCTCCCTTGGTGCAGGGGGAAGGGGCAGAGATTGGCAGTGTGAGCTGTTGCTGTGGGACACCATGCCCATGCAAAATGCTCTGCAGAAAAGCCCACTCAGGGAGGCCCCCAAACAGCTCAGGGCCCACCCTCAGCACTGGAGCCCCACTCTCCAACAGTGAGTAGCAGGGCCATATGCCACCATGTATCATCCTGAAATTTCAAGGAGCTACAGTTTTTAAAGTTAAAAAAAAATTGAGAACTTTAATAATAGGTTTTATATTTTAACCCAAATGTATTCAAAATAGAACTTCCCTAATTTTAGAAAGCAGTTGGGCTGTCTCCTATTCTTCATACTGTTTTCTAAACCTGGCATGCGTTTCCACTCCAGCCCACCTCAGTCGGGCTCGGGGGCCAAACAAGGCTGGTGTGTGGGATGGTGGCCCTAAATAGACACTGTGGGAGCCTGTGACAGACTGAACCTTCTGGCAGTCAGGTGGAGTCCGGGTGGGAAAGAGGGGGCCACCATTACCAGACACTTCCTTATAGGCAGGACTCACTGTCACCTCAGTTTCCCTCAGAGTGGAGAAGCTGTGTCCTCCTCCGGGGTGTGAGAGCCCTCCGCCTATCTGGTGGAGAACATAGGAGTCTGGCGGGGGGTGCTTTATAGTGCTGTGGGTCTCTCCCCAGGAGGCACACACCTCAAAGACACATGAGCACACACATGTGCGCGCGCGCACACACACACACACACACGCACACCCGCACACGCACACACCGTCTGTTTCCAGTCACACACAACAGTCCAGCACAGAGGCAGCAGCTTGCTTTCAGACAATCACACTGAAAACAGCTCTCAGAAAAAGGAGAAGTCTTGCCCAGGCAGCCTGCCCCTCCCCCTTACTCCATCTTCAAGACACATGTTCAATGTCAGGGAAGAAAAGGTCTGTGGAGAGGTCCTTAGTGCATTCTGTTAAACAAACAACTCTGATAACATGTACATGTCTGTAAACATGTATATTTGTATATATACATATGTATGTATATTGAGTATGCATGTATGTATATGTTTCAGTAGGTATTCTGTTTCAGAGTGTGTAATATATATATATGTGTGCATATATATATTTGAGTATGTGTATGTATGTTCATGTTTGTGTGTGTATGTGTATGCTTAGGTATGCATGTGTATGTGAATGGGTGTGTATTTGTGTATATGTGTTTATGTGTATTGGGGTATGTATATATTATGCATATTGGGTAGTATCATATATATTTTTATGTGTATTTGGGTATATGTATTTGTGTGTGTTTCAGCTGTGTATATGCTTGTGTGCATATATTTTTTCGTATATATTTGGGGGTGTATATATGCACATGTGTATGCATATATGTTGGTACATGTTTGTTCTATAGTCTCCTGAGCCCCAGTAATAAAAACATCTCTGTGGCCTATACAGTCTCAGCTACCTTTTGCATAAAAATGGGTTTTCAGCCAAGGGGTAATTTTAAAAGTTTGGTTTTTATGAGAGTTCTGCACAAGGGTTTTATCTGTGAGGACGGACGCTGAGGGGAATCGGCAGTGCTCTGCTAGCAGCTGGCCCCAGCATCTGCTGGAGCCACAAAATGCAATTATATTACTCCCAAATGTGAAGTAAAAATATCTTGTTTCCAATACTCTTGGTTTTAAGGCTCATACTGAGCGTCCTCTGGGCATTTCAGTGGTGCCAGCTCTTCGTGCTATGTACTTTATTAGGGATGTGTGAATGTCATATTAATGACTTCTAACCAACATGTTTACAGTGCAAGAAAATTTTCCCAGAATCTGCCACTCACTGCACTTCACTAAAAATAATTGGCCCTAATTTAAATAAATAACCATTCAATACCCCTTCCCAGGGGCAGTTCTCCTGGATAAAGCTAGCAGGTCCATTTCTGTGACAAGGAGTCCACCTGGGTCCAGTGGAATAGAGTCCCATCTAAACTCTCTGGACTGGTCCTCCTGTCAACAGCCGGGGCATCTTGCCTTCATGGCATCAGGCCCATACCTGTCTGGGATACTCTGGGTCCCCACCCACAAGTTAGAACAACACCCCAACTCAAAAATGATGAGCAACCCCACTAGAAGCAATGAACATATGAACTCCTGCCTTTTCTCTTTTTGTTTCTCCAGGGTGTGTGACGTCATTCCACTCAGACAGGCCATGTGACACTCATCATGATGGCCTCTGGGAGACGGTGTCTGAAAGACTTCCAGGGTGGTGTTGAGCTCAGAGTTCATGCCTAACAGCCTGGACTTCTGCAAAAAACAAAGTCTAGCACAGCTGTCTGTCTGTCGTGGGGGATGGGGAGGCATGCAGTGGCTTTCCCAGTGCCAATCAGTGAAGAAGTAATGAGCCGCCAAAGACACTCGGAGACAGAGCAGCAACTCACACCATCACAGTTCAGTCTCCTTTCCACTCACCACTACTCTACGTGGTGAATTACTGAGGGCCCACTGAATACCAGACACTGTGTCCTAACAGTACAGAGGAAAGTGAGTGGTGGTCCTTGGGAAAACAGCTGGGAAGACAGATGGGGCTGTGGGGTGCAGGGCTACCTTGTCAAGTGCAAGGCCTGTGAGGAGGTTCCATTAGCAGGATGAACAATGAACTCACGCTGAGGAGAAAGGAAGGGAAGGTTGAGCCAAAGACTAGCATTTGGACAGCTCCGGAGTGAGCAGGGGGCTGCCAGGCAGGCTAGCGGCAGAGACATTGGGGCAGGAAACAGCATGTGGACAGACAGGAAATGGGAAGAGTAAATGTGTTCAGGGAAACATCAGCAAATGAAATAGCCGGAGTTGACAGGGTCTGGGGAAGATGAGCAGTACCTAAGCAGGGGGGTGTGGAGGCCCCAGACTGGGGAGCAATTAAAATGCCAGGCAAGTGGAGTCTCAACCAGGAGAGCCAGGGGCCAGGAAGGCTTTTAAGCAGAGGGGAGATATGGGAGGGGGGTCAGGGAAGGCTTTTAAGCGGAGGGGAGACATAGAAGGAGACATGCTTTGGAAGTGTCACTTTGATGGCTGTGCAGCAGAGGGACGACTGCTGGGAGACTGTGACGACAGTCCAGGAAAGGGACGGGAGCTCCTGAAACACGGCAGGCAGAGGAGAGAACACAGCACAAAGTGAACATCTATAAAAGAGAAGCCAGTGTGGGGCGGCAGTGGCACACGCCTTTAATCTCAGTACTTGGGAGGTAGAGGCAGGCGGATCTCTGTGAGTTCGAGGCTAGCCTGGTCTACAGAGTGAGTTCCAGGACAGGCACTAAAACTACACAGAGAAATCCTGTCTTGTCTCAAAAAGCCAGAGAGAGAGAGAGAGAGAGAGAGAGAGAGAGAGAGAGAGAGAGAGAGAGAGAGAGAGAGAGAAGCCAGTGAGATGTGGGACCCTGTTGACTGGCAAGTGGCATGAGGGACAGGTTTGAAGCCCAGAGCACCCACAGGCAGCCTTGTGGCTGGAGCCACAGAGTCAGGCTGGCTGGCTTCCATATGATATTTCTCTCTCTTTTGGCTTTTCTGCCAGTTGAAAGACTGGGTTGGTAGTGGAGGAGCTGTTCCCAGATGCTCTAGAAAAACAAAGTCAGGCACCAGTGGGTGTTTGTGTGGAACACCTACTGGCTGGTACAGAGGAAGCCCACGCCCCCATGGCTGGGCCTAAGCTCTATGGCCACTGCATCTCCACCAGCTGGCTTCCTTGCTAACTACATGTTGCAAGCATTTGATCTTGAGGCTCCTGCTGTGGCAGCTTTGACATTGGGAACTGAGTGGACTGGAAGACCATGGGTCAACAGAGGCTATCCAAAAACACAGCTTAGAATGCAGACTTTAAAGAGACCAGAACACACCCGAACACTTGCCGTTCCTTAAATCAGTAATCTGTGCTGGTTTGGAGTGATCAAGAGATTAACGCCACCCCAGTCGCTACCTTAATGCTATGCCAATTGCCTCATTATTACTCATCTCTCTAAACCCTAAGTTCACCCTTCGTCCTGCTCATGGATGCTGAAACTGGGCCCTGGAAACATTTCCCCTCTGCCAGCTTAGGAAAATGTGAAGGTTTATAATTAGGGAGCCACAGGGAGCCAGGAAGATCATTCAATCAGTGAAATATTTGCCACATAAGCATAAGGCTCTGAGCTCGGACCAGAACCCCTCTTTAAAAGAAAAATTAAAAAGTTGGACATGGTGCTGCACACTTGAAATCTCTGCGCCAGAGAGGTGAGGACAGGCAGATCCCTGGGCCAGCCAGTCTAGCCTACTTGGTGAGTCCCAAGCCAAGGAGAGACCCTCTCAAACAAAAGGTAGACAGTACCTGAGGAATAGTACCCAAGGTTGTCCTCTGGCTTCATATTCACATGCACATGCATACACATACAAACGCATAAACAGTGACTCTGTACAATGATAGAGGGAAGGCACAGCCCTCCAGTTCCTGTAAGTCTGAGGTAATGTTACTACTTTCAGCACTGTTACCTGGAGATGGGACCCAGTACCAGGCAGGTGGCACAGCTGTACCCACAGGACCTAAGCCATCCACCACAGGCTGCCTCAGCCCGCTCTTTGCCCATTAATGTCCTCAAGAAGCAATGGCCACTCCTGCACACCTTAGTTCATCTCCTTGGCAACAGCATGTTCATTTGGAGATTAGGCACTCTTTTTATAAAGGTCTGGACTCCAGCCAGTGAGGTGCAGGAAGAATCTTTTCAACCATCTACTGACTCTCCATCCGTGGGCTAGAGGTCATATCTACTCTCTTGCACCTGATACCGTAAGAACCCCTAGGATCATCTTTTATCCCTATGAGGAGTCAGCCATCTTCTACTGGGTAGATTTATTTTATATATTTGTCTATTTATTTTCGTGTGTGTGTGTGTGTGTGTGTGTGTGTGTGTGCGCGCGCGCGCGCACACGCAGGTGCCCATGGAAGTCAGAAGAGGGTGTTGGATCCCCTGTAGCTGGAGTTATTTATGGTTGTAAGCTTTCCAACATGGATGCTGGGAACTAAACCCAGGTCCTCTGCAAAGTAGTATGAACTTTTAGCCCCTGGGCCATCTTTCCAGCCCTGGGTAGCAATTCTTCACATCCCTACTAAACAACAAATGTGTGTCCTAAGTGGATCCTGGCCAGTGTGAGAACCGTTCCCAGCCAGTCATGTCACTGCTGTCCTCCATCACTCTGCTCTGTTATTCTAGGATAAGGCCTCTCACTGAACCAGAAGCCGGAAAAGAGGCTAAAGCATGTGGTGGAAACGAGGAGGGTGACATGGCCTTGGGGATTACCCAGTGTGTCCCAGTGAGTCCACAGCAAGCTCCCTCAATGTCCACCAGATGGTAGTTTGAGGCTCCTGAGGGGGCGTGTGCCCCACTCTAGAGCTTATTAATTCTGAATCTACCTACATGTGAAGAAAGAGCATTTCCTCTAGATAAGAAAGCTACTATTTCACTTTTGGTCATCACTCTGTGCCTCGGCTGGGACAGCACAATTATAATGAAGTTAGGTAATATATGTAGATTCTTGATATAGATTAGAGGTCATTGGGTTAAGCCATAGTGTATATATGTGTGTTGTCTTGCATATGTGTGTATATATTGTCATATATATATATGGTTTAATAGTTTAATATATATTTTCTTGTGGGGTGTATATAGCTACACGTGGCCATGTGTGTTCACATGGTCAGAGGATGAAGTTGCCTTCCTCCATTGTTCTCTATCACATTCCTTTATGACAAGGTCTCTCACTGAATAAGAGGCTCACTGCTTTGGGTAGCCTGGCCAGTTGGCAATCTCTTAAGACCTGCCCGTCTCCATCACCCTACACAGACATGCATAGTCATGCATGCTTCTGACATGGGTGCTAGGGATTTGAACTCAGGTCCTTACGCTTGTACAACAAATGCCCTTATCTATTGAGCCATCTCTCTAGCCCCAAGAGTTAATTGTGCTTAATCAGTTTCATTGAGGTATAACATGCATACAGTAAGATGCATCCTGCTTTTAAATGTACAATCGGTGAATATTAACAAAGACATAACATACAAATGTGAGCATTCATCTCCGTCATCACATTCAAAATATAAAACCTTTACAGCATTTGCAAGGATCTAATTGACTTATTGAATCTTAGGCATGTACATACTCTCTCTCTCTCACACACACACACACACACACTCACACACTCACACACACTCCGTTGCTGGCTGACTTGCACAATAGCCGATGGGAAGTCTTCAGGAGGAGGCTGTCTTTGGCCTCCATCATCCGTCCTCCATCATCTGTCTTCTGTCATCCGTCCTCCGTCATCTGTCCTCCGTCATCCGTCCTCCGTCATCCATCCTCCGTCCTCCGTCATCTGTCATCCATCTTTCACCCTCTTCTGTATGACAAGCATCTCCCTCCATCACTGACAAGATACCTTTCTGTAGTTTTCTTCACATTTGTTTTGTTTGCTGAACCTCTTGAATCAGTGAGTTTACTTCTTTACTCAGATTTGAAAATCATCAGCCATTACAAGGTTCTGTTCAGTGCTGGGTTTAGAATCCAGGGCCTGAGCACATGCTAGCCAGGTTCTTCACCACTGAGCTACCCAGTGGTCTTGGTATCTTTACATTAGGAGTACAGACTAATCACTGTGGCAGATTTAAGATTCTCGTGGAGCCACTTGGGGCTTATCACTAACCTTTATATAAGGTAAAGGTAGGTTCTACAGACCTGTCACCTAGAAATATTTCAGCCCAGTCGCTGCCATGGTTGGACATTGCTGAATGCCCCAGGTATTCAAAGAGAACTTAGAAATCTGGTAGTCAAAACTGAACCCCTCAAGGATAAGGGGGGTTCACTTGACAAAGCACTTGTCTTGTAAGCATGGAGACCCGAGTTCAATCCCTAGAACTCACATTTTAAAAAAGCCCAGGGATGGTAATATGCTAGTGATGGAGTGCTGCTGGGAATGTGGAAACAGAAGGACTCTGGGACTTTCTGGCCAGCAACCCAGCCTGCATGATGGGTTCCAAGCTGGTAGACCCTGTCTCACAAAAAAAAAAGGATCAAAACCTGAAGTTCTCCTTTGGCCTACACACACACACACACACACACACACACACACACACACACACACACGTACAACCATGGATACTTCCATTCCTACTTGAGCCCTGTGAAATTTTTACCTTCCAGCATCCAATTGCTCTTTGTCCAGTCTGTTAAGTTTCACCTACATACACACAGGCCAACAGAACAACCCAGGGGAGCCATAGAAATTTCTGGAACAAAGCCCACTCCTACTTAATAGTCTACCCTGAGATTATGACCACCTCAGCCTCTCCAGTCTCTGCCTTATGTCTCCTCCACTGATCGGGATCTCCACACTCTGCTTGGGACAGTACCCTGAACGCAAGGCCTGGAAATGCCAAGAGTGGCATGGCTCACAGTCTCTGCAGTGGCTGCAGCAT
Source organism: Peromyscus eremicus (assembly GCF_949786415.1). Lineage (NCBI taxonomy): Eukaryota > Metazoa > Chordata > Mammalia > Rodentia > Cricetidae > Peromyscus > Peromyscus eremicus. The sequence goes on from NC_081417.1 coordinate 160,274,161, forward strand.
GGCCCCATAGCCCAACTGCTAAACATACTTTTTTGTGCATCGTGCCCAAATTCATCACAGCAAGAGGGCAAATCTGGATCCAGCTATTCCAACAGGGCCAGCAGCAAAGGCTTTGTTGTAAGTTTTTACAGATTTTACTGACTCCCAGGCAGGTCAGCCATCTTTGGGTAGAGGATATTGGTTGCCTCAAGAAGCAAGGTAAAAACCTTAAGTGTACCCTGTGGTCTCAGAGAGAGCCTGTCACAATGCCTTTGGGGAGCTAGACAAGTTTGAGTTTCCAAAAGTGGAGCGAGAGATGGTGTCAGGCATGACTCCACACTCCTCTGCCTCCCCCGCCCCCACTAGCGCCTGCCTGTCACCGGTGCCCCCAGAAAAGATGCAGACTTGCTAGGTTCTGCTCAAGAATGGGAAGAGCCCAAAAGAGCAGAGCCTGTTGCTTCTAGAGCCGTGATGTAAACCTGAAGAGCAAGCAAAAGCTGTGCTGCACGAAGCTGGCTGCTTCCTCAGCCTTGGCAGGAGTCTGTCTGCACAGAAAGTGTCACCAACAGCCGCACACTGCCAACTCCCGTTAAGAGTGAGGGACAAGGGAAATTTGCTCTATAAAAATGGGATGCATCCACTTGGGCTTTGTGGAGTCACTTCCCTTTGAGATAAATTCTGAATTCGTGGCTCAATAAATCAAGGTGTGTGTGTGTGTGTGTGTGTGTGTGTGTGTGTGTGTGTGTGTGTGTGTTTTCTCTTCCCACCCATAATGGTCTGCTCTAGCATATTAATCAATATAGCCCCCTTTGAAATGGTTTTCCATCACTCAAAGGGGTCGGAAAAACCTTGAAGTTTGTTGACAATAACTGGTTCCATGGAGGCAGCAGAAATGGATAGTGGATCTTCCCACCTCCAGGACAAGCAGAGCCACCATGTCCTCACAGGATGAACACCAGTGTTCATTTAAACTGCACCATCACCCAATAAGACTAATAAAAAAAAAAAAGAGGCAGAAGCCATCTTAAAATTAACGCTTCCAAGATACAAGCGGAAAGCATTGATCAAAAGCTCCTATCGTCCCTCACGGTCGACAGCCCCAAAGCCAACCTAACACCCCATAATGGAATCCCATTATCTACAAAAGAAACTCGTTCCAGAGAAGAGTCGCAAACAAAGAGAATCAAAGGAGAATGGCAAAGGGGGAGACTCACGCCACACACCTCCCCTGCCACACACCTCCCCTGCCACAAACCTCCCCTGCCACACATCTCTGCTCCTGGAGAAGGGGCATAGCACTCTAGCTGAGCCAGACACAAGTGTGCAAGGAGGCAGCTCATTTCTGAAGTTGCAAATTTGAGCATCGAGGGAAGGCACAGCCTAAGGGAAGCAGGACAAGAGACCCTGTTTCTCTCTTTTCTTAAAGATTTATTTTGTTTGTTCGCTTGTATGTTTGTGTGTGTGCACATGCATTCTTGCACACCAGAATAGGAGCTGGATGCCCTGGAGCTGGAGTTACAGGTGGTTGTGAGCTGCCCAGTGTGGGTGCTGCAAACCAAACTCTGACACCTTACCCTCTCACTAGAATGTGGAACTCATCATTTATTGGCTAGTCCAGGACCCCGTAAGCCCCAGGAATCCTCTTGTCTCCACCACTCCCCACCCCCCACGCAGCACTGCAGTTACAGGCACACATGTGGCATGCCTAGTTTGTCATGTGCATGCCAGGGCTCTGAACTCGAGTCCCCAGGCTTGTGCTGTGAGCACACTGACTGTCTGAGCCCACCACCACCCCCACCCCAGACTCAGGGCCTGCCTTTTTCTTTCCAGGAGAAAGCTGAACAGATGTTGACTGTACAGAGTGAGAAAACAGGCCAGACAATTACCTACCCCAACATTCCAGAGGTGTCTGCTTCAGGAAAATATAGGGGTTTTCACTAAAGCAGGGAGCAAGGAAGATTCATTAGCAAACACCTCAAAACCTTAATTCACACTTCAAACAAACAAGTTAATTGTGTAGCTAACAGAGTGTGACTTGATTATAGGCCACCAGTGGCCATTAATAGATGGAAGGGGTTTGGGCTTCAATAGTGTTTGAATTTCATAACCCGCCTGCACAAGGAGAGGCAGGCTTAGACACCGGCTCCGTTTGCTAACACCTGTAATCAGGAATCCCATGTGGAAAGCAAGCACCCCAGCTTGGAGCTTCTGGGAGCGAAGAGCAAACAAAAGGAGAATTCATGAATTGTAGACAGGCAATTTCTCTCTGCTGCTTTGAAGAGGGGCTGAGTTTGGTCTCAGAAGACCCTAACATATGCAGAACACAGCCTTTGTATCTGACTCACAACTCAAATGGGCCACTGTGAGGTGGCTGCAGAGGGGGTCCCCAGAGGGGACAGCCATGGGACCAGGTGGCAAACATCAAGTACACACACCTTGTTCTAGCTGTGAATAAACTGCCTCAAGTTTCCTATGATGGGTCTAGAGCTCAGACCCTCAGATTCCATCAAAAGGCTAAAAGCAGGAGAGGGGCTGGAGAGATCTCTAGTTGGTGAGGCACCCGAAGTACAAGCATGGGGGCCAGCACTCACATAAAAATCTGGGTGAAGTAGCACGCACCCATAATCCCAGTGCTGAGACAATGCTGAGGAAGGTCATCCTGGGGTGACTGGCTTGTCAGTCTAGGTAAGTAACCAAGCTCTAGGTTCAGAGAAAAATGCTGCCTTTTACTAACCTGGAGGGTGATCAAGGAAGACACCTGAGGTCAATCTCTGGCCTGTCCACACACACACAGGCACCCACAAGCACACTTGTACACACACACACACACACACACACACACACACACACACACAGCTAAAACGAGCTGCTTTCCCTCTTTCCTCACTTTCTGATAACATCGAGGAACTAGATTAAGATAAGGAGCGGAGCACTCCACAGTACGTTGCACCAATCGGCATGGCTGCTGGGCACAAGCCTCAGTCAATCAAATCCATCTTTGTAAGGAGATAGTGCACGGACTGTCGAAACCATAGAATGGATCCTGCTCTCAGAAGGCTATAACCAGGCAGCACCGGCAGAAGAGAAGCCTAGTGCCATCTTCAGTTTTCGGTTTTTGCTTTGCTTTCTTTTTTCTTGTGTGTGTGCATGTGCCTGCTCCTGTGTGTGGATGCACATGTGTAACAGTGCATGTGCACGTATGTGAGCGCATGTATATGTGTGTAGAGGCTGAAAGACAAGCTCCATTGTCATTCCTCAAGGTCCATCCACCAATTCGGCTGGGCCGTTTGGCCAGTCAGCTCTAGGGATCCTCCTGTCCCTGCCTCTGAGTACTGGGGTTACAGGTAAATGACACATCTGTATTTTTTTTAAAACTTGTGTTGGAGGTGACGCTCAGGTCCTCATGCTTGCATGGCAAGCATATCATCGACTGAATTGTGTCCCCGGCTCTTTCTGTCTTTATGTGAAAATGAGTTTCCAGCAAAGGGAGGCCCTCGTTGTCCAGTGTGGTCTACAAAGTCAATGCCAACGATTTGCAGCCATCTGCACCCCAGAGAGGCACCCGGACGCAAAACTCATCCTCACTTGCAATCACTTGAAATTCCCTGGGTATCTGAGTCCTGCATTTGGGGAAACGTGAGCCTCTGAGATCTCGGCATTCTCTCTAAGGTTACAGCCTTCGAAGGCAAGACACCTCAGCACAGATTCTAAGGCCGCTCAGAAAGAATGCCCAGGCCAGACTTCAGGCTAAAAAACCAAACTGTGAGAAAACAAAGAGTGCGCTGTCCCTGGTCCTCAACCAAACCGGGGCGCTGTCCCTGGTCCTGAACCAACCCGGGGCGCTGTCCCTGGTCCCGAATCAATCGGGGGTGCTGTCCCTGGTCCCGAATCAATCGGGGATGCTGTCCCTGGTCCTGGATAACACTGCCAGAGACTGTGATTTGTGGGAGTGGAGTTTTCTCACACCTGTGACCTGTGCACACTGGGCACACACCTATATAGGCCGTAGGAAGGCGTAGCATGACACCATGTCCACTTGAAATGTGGTCTCACACTGAACCTAGAGCTGTTTCTCAGCTAGGGTGGGCCCCAGCTGTTCCCCATTTCTGCTCCCCACAGTGCTAGGATCACAGGCATACACATCCATGCTCGGCCTTTATGTGGGTACTGGGGATCATGACTTAGGTGCTTGCACAGCAAGAGCTCTTATCCACCAAGCCATCTCTCTGGCCTGGGGTGGCTGTTTTGGTAGGTCTTAACCCATCAATGAGTCCTGAAATCATTCAAGGTACACATGGATCTCTCCATGTTGAATGGAGTGCAGGAGAACGCAACTGGAAAGAGAAGGTAAGAGGGCACATGCACGTACTGTTTTCCTGAGACTCCTGTCCAGATATTTCATTCCAGGTGAAAATATAGACGTGTGGTCTGGGTCAAGACATAAACTATATGGTTGGCTGCTTGCCAAGGACCAAGTATTGAAAAAATGCTTCTCTGGACTGTAGTTGCTGTGCTATGTTCTTGAACATGAAGACCCCCTAACCTTGTGCCCAGAAAATGACCAAAATGTCAGTTGAGAGGTGGTGGTCATTGAAAAGAGGATATAATCCAGAAAAGCACAAAAACCAGGACTTGCAAGCCCAGGAGCTGGAGCGATGAGGAGTGAGGAGAGGGTACTGCTGCTTTTGAACCACAGTTATCAACATCATGGGAATTTTTCCCTCCTGCAGAGCTGGAGTAGAAGGCAGGCTTCCAACTCTAGTCATAGCCCCATGGTGATTTCAAGGAGGCACATGCAGCCCTCAGGCAGAGAAGGTGTTGGCTCCAAGTGATACAGAGTCCTTGCCCTCTGTTCCCCGGGCTCAGTGAAGGGCTTTGGTTTAGTGTTGAGGGCATTACTGTATGGTAGCAGGGACAACTGTACCTTTACACAAGCTGTTATGGGGCTTAAGTGAACAAATTCATGTAAGTTACTTAAAAACAGGACCTGGAGCTCACTACTGAAGCAAAAGGGTTAAATATTACTAGAATTTCACTTAGCTACTAAATTAGGATGGGACCTGTATAAATTCCACCTTATCCAACTATTTAAACCATTTGTGGGAGGCTGGAGAGATGGCTTGGGTAAGAGCACTAGTTGCGGCCGGGCGGTGGTGGCGCACGCCTTTAATCCCAGCACTCGGGAGGCAGAGGCAGGCGGATCTCTGTGAGTTCAAGGCCAGCCTGGTCTACAGAGCGAGATCCAGGAAAGGCGCAAAGCTACACAAAGAAACCCTGTCTCGAAAAAAACCAAAAAAAAAAAAAAAAAAAAGAGCACTAGTTGCTCATCCAGAAGACGCAGATTCAATTCCTGGCCCCCACATGGCAGCTCACAACCATTTGTAACTCCATTTCAAGGGAATATGACCCCCTCTTTTGGCCACTATAGGTACTACACATATGTGGTGCATATACATACATGCCAGTAAGCAAAATAGCCATACACATCAAACAAAAATTTGAAATATGTATGGGCTGTTCAGAGGGTGGACCAGGTAAAGCATTTACTGTCCAATGACATCAGCCCTAACAACCTGTGTTCAACCCCCTAAGCCCACGTAAAGGTGGAAGGAGAAAACTGACTCCATTAGGTTGTCCTCCAAACTATATACACACTCTGTGTCATTCCCCACCCCATCACACACACCACACACATGCATGCATGCATGTACACACACCATACACACACAACATGCATGCACACACAAACATATAACCCCTTACACACACACACACACACCTCACACCTCACACACACACACACACACACACACACACACACACACCTCACACACATGCACATGCACTAAATTTTAAAACCATTGAGGGATACTTTAACACTTATGAGAATATTGAAAAAGAAAATTTAATAAAAGTTGTGTAACATAATCTTAAACATATTTTTGAAGACATTTTGTGAGAATATTAACAGTGGTTGGATTCGGGCATAAGTACTTAGATCAATTCCACTTCTGTACACTTTCTTCTATTTTTCAATTTTTTTCTACAATTAGCATATGTTTTATAATTAGGAGAAAACTATACTTCAAAGACTCTAACTCAAAGTCAAAATGGCTTTAATCTTGAAATGAAAATGTGCCATTCTGCAAGGCACGCAATAAAGCTGTATAGACAGCTGAGGAAGTCTGTGTCTTTCCTTGAGACCATAGTACAGGATGTTTGCTGACCCTCTGATCTCTCAGTGACACTTCATAGTGATTAAAAATGGAAATTTTAGCCCAACTTTTGATCTACTTCCAATCCCAGAGTAGCAGTGATAACCTTAAAAGACCCAGGATCCAGGCACCACAGCTCACCTGCCCACCCCTATGTCCAAAGGACCAGGATGCTACTGGGAAATATATCTCAAGCCAAGTGCTGAGCTCCCGATAGCCTTTCATGTAACCTTGCCATAATTGTGGAGTGGGTGTTGACCCTGACCCACTTCACAGACACAGAATAGAAAAGTTAAACATTTGGTCCCCAGTAGGTGATGATGTCTCGGAGTTGTGGAACCTTTAAGGGGTGGAGCCTCACTGGAGAAATCTCAGAGTGGATAATCTGGAGGTCGTAAAGCTTCCCATGTTCCCTAGTCATTCTCTGCTCCTTGACTGTGGACACAATACAACCAGGCTCCTAGGGCTCCCGCCACCATGCTTTCTCCACTCTGATGTGCTGGACTCCGGATTTATGATCCAGAACAGACCCTTCCTCTCATTCCCCACTGTGTACTTGGTCACAAGAACTATAACTAGCACACTGTACACAAACAGGCTCTCTGAAGACCTCCCTCTATACCCCTTCAGCGGGTGAATCCCACCCTACCATGGCTCCTCCAGTCACTCAAGAGTCACCCTGTGTCCTCTGCTTCTGTAGCAGCTACAGCAAATCCATTTGTTATGCCTTCAGAAATGGCCACCGTCCAACACTTCTCTGCCTGCCACCCACTGGAGCCAAGCCAGTAGTGCCTCTCATCTGGATGGCTGTGATGTCCTCCTCCCTGCTCTCCCCGTGACATCCTGACTCCCCCAACACCAGGCCTGTCTCTCTCAAAGTCAAAATAAAGGTCTTTACTGTGGCCCTTCTAGTCTTGGATGATGTAGAGCTTCTACCTCACCGCCCTGCCCCACCTAATCCGCCCCTTGATGCCTCCTCAACACCTGGCATGTCCCACTACAGGGCCTCAGTGTCTACAGTCTCAAAATATGTCCTGGCTCTCTTCCTGCCTTCCTCTGGGTCCCAGCTCAGATGCCACCTCATTGGTGAGGCCTTCGCCAACCACTGAAGAAAACAGTGACATCTTACAGAGCCCTGGCCTCTTGGTCCATGGAGCGCATATTCCCATCTGACTTTCTGTGACATGCTGTGGCTTTTGCTGTGGTTTGTTGACTGCCTTTCTATGTCCTTACACACACACACACACACACACACACACACACACACTCACACACACACTGGGATGCAGACCCTCCCCCTTTCAATCATTGTTGAACTCCCCAGTACCAAAGGAGTGAAGGAATGAATGAAAAACTAAACCTGATTAAAATCATCTATTCAATAATCATTTCTAGTACTGTGTTTCAGACTTACATCTTATGCCTTCACACTCCACATCCCTCTGCCTCTGGCTACCAAGATGTGTTGCCTGAGAGCCTCACAATATCAGAGATGTCAACTAGCATCCTTGGCCATAGAGGAGGCTACTGTGACCCTCCTTGGGGTCTGAGTGTGGTCACAGAGCCAGTCTCTACGCATATAAAGGTCAAGAAGCATGGAACAAGAATCTGCCTTTAATCCCACTGAGGCTCAGAAGATGCCATGAGTAGGCCAGCACAAACTCATCCTCTCTGCAGGAGAAACTGCCACAAACAGGGACCCTCCTGACAGAGCCACAGGCCTCTGTACATCCTTCAAACACCTCCATCCCACTGCTCATGTGGGTAATGATCCCCAAGCAGGAGACCACAGTGTGGTGTCAGCATGTTACAGCCCAAGCTCTTTGTTTTAATTGGCCCCATGCATTTCTGATTTTAGAGCAACCTTCACTTACTTGGTTTAAAAAGTCAGTCTCTGCATGATCCAATAGAAGCCCAGAGATTAGGTGAGGGTGAGTATTATGCACAGCGTTTGTGCTTAATGGTTAGATATTAATTGGCTTTTCCTCTAAGTGTGTAAATCATTTCAGTCTTTGTTCATTCTCCTTAATGAAGGAGCCATGCTCATCAGTGGTCCACATTCCACATCACCTTGTAAAACCACAGCCCATGTATTTAAAAAATAAAATAAAATAGATTTATCACAATTTGAAATACATATAGTCATTAGAATAATAATTAAAATATAACTACAAGCACAATAAAAGTTCCATGATAACAGCCTACACCTTAATGTATATTAATTCTCTTAATGATTTACTATATACATCTCACAGGGTCAAATCAATGTCTGTGCCAAAAAAAAAAAATTCAATTAAATCCTATTCACTGTGTCTTTCAAGGGAGTCTATTGTTTGGTTTTGTCTCCTACCAGGCCATTTGTCAGTTGTTCTCACCCAAGATTACAAACAGAAAGGACATGACCCATCAAGGTCGGGAGGAACGCGTCCAAGTCTGACCAATCCACCTTCACCATCTCCTGCTCATTTTTCACTAGCAACCTTGTGGAGGGGACAGAGGGGAGGTGCTGCCAGGTCCACATTCTCAAATAAGCCTTTGGCCTGCAGGCTGTGACCTGCACCAACTCCCCCATCTCACTCACTGGACCAGCCCAAGCAAGCTTCGGCAAGCAACAAACTGGCTGCCCCACCCCCACCCCACAACTTCTTGCCCTAATGCACAGACCAGTCATCTTGTCCTTCCCAAGCTCACCCTCCCCCTAGGTTGAGAGCCAAGAAAAAAAAAATCTGCTTCCCCAGTCCCTGCACAAAAGCCAGCGGCTTACCAAGCTTTTCCCTTGCCTGAGTGCGTTTACTAAAATTAAAACCCACAGAGACTATTTCCATGCTTGGAGAAAATGGACTGCCAGGGACAGTTTCTCAAAGCAGAAGGCTAGAGGTCAAACAAAGCCTTCCTAGAATCTCTTCTCTGGCCCCTCCCTGCCATCCAGCAGTCACGTGGGGACAGTGCCCAGAGCCTGCAGGAAGACCCCAGGAGTCCCGGGCTCTGGTTGGAATTTGAAGGTCCTCTACTCGCCACTCCCTCTGTCAGTGACCACTAGGGGGCAACCAGCATCCCTGCATTTGTAACAGGTGAGGTCCTTCACTCCATCTAGACAGCTTTGGGATTTGAAAAGGGGAGGAAGCAACACAGAGCCTCCATCTGCAGCAGGGGAGAAGTCCACACAGTGACTTGACCAGCAGTGTCACACCCATTTTGCAGGTAAAGAACACTGAGTCGCTGACTGACAGTTTACTCTGGGACCCAACCTTTAGAAAGGATGCTGAATGAAACACAACCAGAAGCGAATGTTGAATATGCATGCTTTCTCACAAATGGCCTGGAAATGCTAGATATCACATTCCTTTTTGCCCTTCCCAGCTGGCCTGGCAGGGGTTTGGGTGTATGGTTAAATGCCCCTCTCACTGAGACGCCTTCACTCTGCTAGCCCTCCTGTGCACAAGGCCTCGTCTCTCAGAAGACCCTTCCTGGTTCAGAGAACACTGAACCTGAGCACATAGAAAATGGAGAGAGCTGGAAGGAAGCTGAGGAAAGCAGCAGACAACAGAGGTTCTCATTAAACAAGATGGCCTCATGCTACCACCAGGCTTTACAAGACTCAGCTGCACGAATATATGCTGTTTAAAATATAGGTGCAATTTGGGCCTGTGGTTAATGCTGTTTAATTTTAGTTTGTACTGTGTAGTATTTCCCCAAGCTGGGCCTGGACTGATTTGAATCTTGGCTCCAGGCTTTGCTGACTTGACAGATTTGCCTAGTTAGGGTTCCTTCTGCCAGGACCCTGTGGCCATGCTGGGCTCATGGTCCACAGCTACCGTCCCTTCACAGACCCACACTTCAAAAGCAGGACACACAGCTGGTCCCCTCGAGGGTGCAGGGCTGAGCCATGCTATTGGCAAGAGCTCTCCCTATCTCCTCCTGGAACTTACTCATTTGCCTATTCCTCCAACCTCTGTGCCTTGTCTGTGTACACCAGGCTGTGAGCACGAGATTCATGATTTGGAAAATTTGATCACATGGTCCTAGGAGGATGCAAGGCTCCAAAAAGGAAATCATATTTTCTATTCCTGGCTCCTCTGGTTGGAAGCAATATGACCCTGGGCAAGCCACCCACATCTCAGGTCTTATTTTGATCCCGGAGGGTCTCTGTGAGGGTTGAGCAAGAAGCATGGAACTCCCTCTGCAGAGTGAGGCATGTAGTAGGTGCTCAATAAGTGACCAGACCTTTCTGGCCAGTGACAGGCTTCCCCTTGGCCTTTGGCTCAAAGAAACACTTGTAAAATAAAAATGTTTCCAGACATGGGAAGGTATAAGAGGCCTCTGGGGGCCCTTCAGGAACCAGGGTGTGACAGGAAGACGTGCGATCTTCTGGATCTGGAGCTCTGAGAGACCAAGCCTTCTGCCAGCCCTGCCCCTCCCCTGCCCTGTGGTTCTTGAGCAACTCCCTGCACAGAAGTCTGGCTTCCTTCTTCGCTGTCAATTATGTACATGAAAACACGTCAATAAATCCACTCAGCTGGAACACCCCATAAACACCAGCATGTAAAAAGAAAGAGAAAAGAGATTTTCATGCCCGGCATGCTGAGCAATAAGAAAGAGAAAGAGACTGCTGGTCCCTTGGCAGCCCTTGAGTGGCCAGGAGGGTCTTGTTGTCAAGAGGTGCTCCTGGCACACTTATGAGATCTAGCAAGCTGGATCAGTCAAATGTTGTGGAGCCATGAATTTTTCCCCATTCCAATAAAGTGCCTTTTACTTTATTTGTCCAGATTATGTAGAAATGGATTTTTCCATAAAAAGCAGAGCTCAGGAGACATGATGGATTTTCTCTGGCACCTCACGGGGGCATGTCTATGCCTACTGCCATCCTCCCAGGCCAATAGCACACGCCTTGATCAGCCTGTCCTTCCTTCTGGCTGCTCATTGGCTTTCAATAATTTCTCAGAAGCCCATGGGTAGCCACTAAATTTAAACTCCTGTCCTGAAAACTCAAATTCAATTCAATAAGCCCTTATTGACATCCAGCTGCACACGGGACGTGAGGCAAGGTGTTGTGCTGCAAAGAGGAACTGGAGAGAAGAACAGCCCCACAGCAGGTCAGCACTGGAGTACTCTCCAGTGTGAGCCCAGCACAAGGAAACTCAAGAAGGACTGGCAGAAGACATGAGGACTTAAGAATGCAGTGCCTGCCATGGGGCTGGAGAGATGGCTCAGCAGTTAAGAGCACTGACTGCTCTTCCAGAGGACCCGGGTTCAATTCCCAGCACCCACATGGCAGCTCACAACTGTCTGTAACTCCAAGATCTGATACCATCACACAGACATACATGCAAAGCACCAATGCACATAAAATTAAAATAAAAATGAATTATAAAAAAAAAGAATGCAATGCCATTCACAAGAGGATACTTAGGGCTACAAAACCACAGAAAATTCTAACCTGGAGCATCTTGAGAAGGAAGACAGGTCATTTCAAGCCATGAGAGGTTGGCAGATACAGCTCACCACCAAGAACCTGAGGCTAGGAGGTGGGGAGATGGCTCAGTGGGCCATAATGCTGAACAAGTATGAGGACCTGAGTTTCATCTTCAGAACCCACTTAAAAGCTAGATATGGTGGCACATGTCTGTAATCTCAAAACTGGATAGGCAGAGACAAGAAGACCCCCAAAGATCATCTGGCCAGCCAGTTTAGTCTAATCAGTGAGCACCAGGTTCAATGAGAGACCCTGTCTCAAAAGAAAAGGTTCAGAGCAACTAAGGAAAACACTGGCCAGCAACCTCTGGCCTCTACATGCACCGAAATGTGCTTATGCACACACAACTGAAATCCTGGTGGCAAGAATCAAAGAATGGTGCTGGGTAAAGTGTAGAGGGTCGTCCCTGCTAGAACAGACACTCTTGGGCGTTCTGAGAAACTACCAGAATAGCCACACACTAAAATCAGCAAGTTTTTTCATCTGTTCTTTTATGTGTCCTTTGCAAGAATCATAGTACCTGGCATACAGCACCCACTCAGATATTGGATGGGTGGATGGGGATGAATGGATGGATATCTAATTAAACCATGATGATGGGAACAAATTCAAGTGCATTTCCATTGTCTTCTAGAGAAGACAGAACAAGAAGGCTATATTTAAGAAGAAAACACATGGTGCACGCTGTTTTTAAGGCAGTGATCGGAGACAAGGGAGACAAAGAGCATTCTCAGAGGTGCCTGGCCCTGTTTGACCAGCGCTGTCCAAGGAAGAAAGGCGTTGGCTCTAAGGAGTCTGCAGCTGAAAACTCTTCCACGTTCCTCTACAAAACAACTCCAAAGGCCAACCAGCCTCATGGCTAGGTTTGTCACAGCAACAATCTCACTCACGGTACAAATTTTCTGAATTCATTATCTTTCTTGTCATTATGCTCAAACACCTGACAAGAAGCTAAAGAAGAGATGAGGCATCTCAGCTCATGGTTTGCGAGAATGGAATCTGCCAAGACGAGAAAGCAGCAGGCTTTGCATGTAAGATGTCTCCCACAGAACTCTATCTTTGAAGACTTGATCTCTGGCTGATAGCAATGTTTGGGAAGTTGCAAAAGCTTTGAGGGATGGAGCTTAGCTGGAAGAGGTGGATATTGGGGTGGGCCTTGAGGTTTATCACCTGGACCCACTTCCTGTCCCAAGTCTGTTTCCTGTTCTGCTAAGATGTAAGCAGGTTCCTACCACACAGATCCACTCAGTGCCATGCCTTCCCCACTGTGCTGGACTGTATCCCTTCAGACCAGAAACCAACTTCCCCCTTAAGTTGCTTCTTACATTTGATCACAGTGACAAGAAAAGCAATGAATACAGAAAACTGGTATCAGGAGTGGGGCTATCACTGTGATAGACCTGACCACGTGGCTTATGGTTCCTTGGAAGTTTTTTACAAGTAGGATATGAAATAGTTTGGACCTACAAGCTAGAGAAGTCCTAGAGTGCTGTAAGTAGCGTTTAATGGGAAGTTCTGGTAAAGTTCAGAAACTTGAAACATCAATAGAAATATGACAGTGAAAGCCAGGCTCGTGAAGTGTTAGAATAAAAGAAGGGCTCTTAGCAATCAGAATAGAGGCCATTCATCCTGAATTCTGGCAAAATCTCAGCTTTTTTTCTATGTCTTGACTTTTAAGTAAGGCTGAATTTACAAAGCAGTGGGCAAAGTTCTTTAGTTGAGGAAATTTCAACAACATAGCATTCAAGCTGCGGCATGGTTATTGCTCCCCACTCTTAGTTAGATTTACAGTTTCAAGAGGCAGAGAAATGTGAAAATGTAAGCACAGTAGGAAAAGAGCATCAACATGGTTAGAGCCAGAGACAGGACAGACAGGTGAGCTCAGACAAAGCAGCTGCTATTGTCAAACACGACAATCTCAAAACTTTGTCCTGGGATGATAAGAAACAGGCCTTGAGAGAAAGACCACTGCATTCACTGAGAGCTCCAAGATATGACAATATAACTCATTTGAAAAGAGAGTTCCTGAACAAAGACAGCATGTAGGGCCCCCTGTTCCAGCAAGTCCACTTAGGTAAATGCTTTTTCAGGCTTACTTTATCAAGGCACATAGATGCAACTACAACTATGGTCCAAAGGGGCTTGGCTTACCTCTTGGGCTGGCAGCAGAAATTGGCATTGTCCATGTGGGGCTTGTTTTACAGGAATGCAAGATGATGCAAGAGTGTGTGAGTCATGGTGGCTTATGCCAGTGTTCTAGAAAGCTGGGTCAGATAAGCTGCAGCAGGTTAGATTACCTACATGGAGCTCCTGGGCAAGCTTTTCATGAAGCGTGAAGGGGAAGTCTAAGTTACAGTGGAGACCCTGAGAAATCAGACATGTCAGAATGTAGGACAACTAGTGAGGAACAGGCAGACACCAAAGGGGAGCTAACCCAAGAGAGGGGTCATTGGGCTGCAGGCAACAGAGCTGGCAAGGCAGGACTACTCAACCAGTTGGAGCCCAGAGGATAAAGCCACAAGCCCCAAATGCTGGACAAGGAACTGTTGGGTTTTGTGTTTACCCTGATGGATTTTGTTCTTATTTTGATTCTTATTTCCTTACTATTCCCTATTCTCTCTTTTGTAGTGGGACTATTTACTTTATACTATTGTAAATTGGGAGCATGTAACTTAAAAAAATAAATTATAGGGGATTACAGTAAAGAAATTGCCTTGAGTCTCAGAAGAGATTTGGACTTTTAAACAGTGTTGAAACTGTTATGTCCATGGAGAGTTTTGACACTGGTGTGACTGTGCTTTTCAGTATGAAATGGCTATGAGCCTATGGGGGTGAGGGGAGGAATGTCACAGTTTGAATATAAAATGTCCCATGGGGTCATGTGTTTGAATACTTGATCCCCAGCCAATGGCGGTACTTTAGGAGGCTGTGGAATCTTTGACAAGTGGGGACCACATAAAAGTGGATCTCTGGAAGTGAGACTTAAGATTTATACCCTGCTCCTACTCCCTGAACCATCTTTATCTCCCCATTCCCTGCAGTATGAGCAAGCAGCTACCACTCACTCTCACTGCCATGGAACTACCTGTTATCATGTCTTAGCCACCATGACTAACTGTGTTCCTTCAAACTGTAAGCCAGAATGGCCCTCTCCCCCATTAAAGTACTTCTTGTTGGGCATTTGGTCAAAAATGAATGAGCAGAGTACGTGAACCTTCCGGTCTTAGGAGGGACTTTTATTCCACTCTGCCTCTGTGTGGTGTGTCACTCTCTTAACCTGATCAGCTGTCTTCCTGACACTCCATAGAACCACCTCATCACTTCCTTCCCAGCTCAACTCAAAGATTCTTCCTCCCCAGAGGCCCCAGGCAATCATTTCTCCCTCTCCTACACCGGTCTCGCTGTCTTTCCCTACACCCCCATCTCACTGTCTTTCCCTACACCACATCTGTCTTTTCTCATCAACCAACTTATCTTCACTGTTCTTTTGTTGAATGCCTACAGCCCCACCAGTGCCCTCCCTTCACAAGAGCCACTTCTGGATGAGCCGGTGCTACAGGGGAGTGGAGACCCTATGTAGATGTCTTAAGCAATCCAATCACAAAAGAGAAACATCCTCCATCACACCTTAAAGCAGCTCCTTGTTATGTGTCCATCCCATGGTGACCATTGCTCACCTCAAGTCAGATGTTGCTGGACTTAGGGTCAGACAGATTAACTTTGCATATTTCATGTTGGCTCTTTCTCTAAGCGAGATCAGTTTCAACATCTGGCCATCTGATCTGCCTGTGGTGCAAGCTCTACAAACCCACCCAAAACACAGGAATTGGGCGAACCACCTCCTTTGTAGAGACGACTGGAACTCTGTAGCTGAAGAAAGCATGTGTGTTTAGATAGCAGGCAAGTGTGATCTCTAGGTACCCAATTGAAGTGTGGCTCAAAGGCCATACAAACCTACCCATGCTCTTTCAGTGGTATGGCTTACTCATCCATTTCAGCATTTGTGCTTCTTCATGCTCTGTGGCTTCTTGGGGTGGCTTTCATCCAGGCATCTCAGGTGAGACGCTGTGATGGGGGAAAGTCGTCTGACTCTGTCCTCCTGGGCAGGAGCCTCAGGAACAGAGAGAGATAACAGAAGCACTGGGGGGAGGGGAGACAGTGTGTGGAACAGTGCAGGGCAAGAAAAGGGCAGTCCCTGGGTGTGAGCAGGGCTTGGAATGAGCCCCACCACTCCATCACCATCTTCTTCCCCTTTTCCTGACCTAAAATGTTGGCACTTGCTGATGCTGCTCCTCTTCACTCTGTCCTGCTTTCGATTCCAGCCTCTCCCAACCTGTGTTCCTAAGGGCAAGTCAGCTGCAGTGACTTCCCTTTCAAGCCTGAGCAACTTCCCTGGGGACCCACCTCTAAGACAGCCCTCAACTGGTACCCAGCATCTCTATTAGGTGTACCAACACCTCACACTGCACACATCTGAAATCCATATTCTTATTTGCCTCCTCAACCCCATGTCTCCCCAGGATTCACCTGCTCAATATGGACATTGATTGCACAAGGTGGCAATCTAAAAATGCCATGGATTTCAATGCTAAAGATGTCTCAAAGTGGTCTACTTCTCTTCCTCTTCTCTGCCAGCCTCTGATCTGTGGCTGCCATATTCTGTGAGACAATAGCCGTCACTGCCCAATCAGTGCCCAGACTCGCCTCATCTCACCCTCAGAGATCCAGGCCTCGGAAACCATCACTTTCCAGCCTCCCACACCTTCCTACTAGACCTGAATGGGGCTTCTGTGGCCTCCCTCAGCCTCTGGCACCATTTCTCTCCATGATCTCTGGGTTTCTGCCCCAAGCCACAGCAACCCTCTGTTCTCCATTCTTTCTCCTCTCTCTCTTTCTCTCCCTTCACCCCCCCCCCACACTCTTTCATTCTCTTCATCTATAAGGATAATTTCCTGGTTGTGGTGGTTTGAATGTAATTGGTCCCCCATAAGCTCATAAGGAATGTCACTATTGGGAGGAGTGGCTTTGTTGGAGTAGATATGGCCTTGTTGGAGGAAGTATGTCACTGTGGAGGCAGGCTTTGAGGTCTCATATATGCTCAAGCCATGCCCAGTGTCTCAGTTCACTTCCTGTTGCCTGGACATCAAGATGTAAAACTCTCAGCTCCTTCTCCAGCACCATGTCTGCCTGCATGCCATGTCCCACCATGATGATAATGGACTTGACCTCTGAACTATAAGCTATCCAATTGAATGTTTTTCTTTATAAGGTTGCCGTGGTCATGGTGTTTCTTCACAGCAATAGAAACCCTAAGACACTGGTACTCCACAAACCAAACCTCTGATCCTCCTTCCCAGCAGAACTCAAAGATTCTTCTTCCTCAGGGGTCAGCCCTAGGTGAGTACTCACTACCCCTCCTACCCCACACCCCTTCCTGTAGCACTTTTTATCAACAAAATTACCTTGGTTATTTATTTGCTGACTGATATAGATTGAACTGGGTCGCCTGACATTCATATGTTGGAGCATTAACACCTGCTATGACAGTACTTGGAGATGGGGGTCTTTGGGAGGTCATTATGGTTAGATGAGGTCAGGAAGGAGGCCCTCATGATGAGATTAGTGACTTTATAGGGAAAGAGAGGGGGGAGCAAGGGGTCCTCCTCTGTCCTAGTTAGCTATAATTATCAACTTGGCATAGTCTAGTCATCTGAGAGAATCCTCAATTGAAGAATTGCCTATATCAGACTGGCCTGTGGGCATGACTATGGGGGACTGTTTCGATTCTTAACTGATGCAGGAGGGTCCTTCCTACTGAAGACAGCACTGTCCCAAGCAGGTGGTTCTGGGCTGTATGAAAAAGCCAGATAATCAGGAACTGTGAGTGAGCCAGCAAGCACCCTCCTCCATGGTTTCTGCTTGAGTTCCTGCCCTGACTTGGACTGTGACCTGGAAGTGTAAGCTGAAATAAACCCTTTCCTCCCCATGTTGCTTCTGGTCAGAGGGCCTTATTATAGCAACAGAAAGGAGACCAGAGCACCCCCCACATGATGACACAAAATAAAAGCAGCTGTCAGTCAGAACAAAGGCCTTCACCAGGAACACAATCAGCAGAACCTGGGTCCCGACCTTCCCAGGCCCCAGCACTGTGAGAAATCAATGTCTATTGTTCGCATGCACATTCTAGTCTGTGGCGGTTTGTCATGGTGGTGGGAGGAGACCAGTGCGTTGACTTACCTTTCTCTCCCTGCCTCACTAGAATAAAAACTACAGGATGCAGAAAACACCTCTAACAAATTCGCCATTGTTTTTCCAGAGCCGGCAGGATGCTCGACCGAGGACAGGTGCCAAAAACACGGCTGCAAACTTGTTCCCCTGCATAGCTACAACGGACGGTTGTGTGTGAGCCGGAAATGTCTAACAATCTACATCCAAATGCAGACGGTAGAGCTGGGAGGGCGTTCTGGATACCAAATCGCTTCAAAACCTAAAGGGGGCAGTTCTTAAGAAATCTTTCCTTTTAAGAGTCGGAAGGTTCATCTGAGAAGCGATCTGTCTGTCTGCTTCCATCTGCAATGCAGCCAAGCTGGTTTTTTGAGGTGTGCTCTGCAGAATATCCTCTCCACAGACATGCCTCCAAAATAAAGAACAGGGTTGTGGGTGGGGTGGGATCTGCTGTCCAACAGGCAAGCAAAAAGGCTGCACGCCACACTTGCTACCCGGAGCTGTGTCTGATGGATGCTGCAGCTGGAGATGACCCTTGCGCTCCTCTTCCCACCAGCAACTCTGAACCAGTTTGGTGCATGGCTGTGAGCTGAGGTGCATTCCCCACAAAGACAGGTTAAGAGTCCTAGCCCAGTAGTAAGTATGCCCTTAACGGGCAGATGTTATCGGTTAAGACAAGCTCACAGGCCCAAATCCAGTACGACTGTGCCCAAGGCCACATGAGTCAGGGACAACCCAGAAGGCAGCCACCTGAAGATGGGAGCAGAGGATGGAGGGATACAGCTGCAAGCCACGGATTGCCAAGAGTCCGTGGCCAGCAGCACAGGCCGAGAAGTAAGGAAGGGCCCCCCGGGGCCTCAGAGGGAACACTGCCCTGCCAGCACCTTGATTCTGGACATCTGTCCCCTGCAACTTGCAGAGAACACAGCCTTGCAGTCTCCTACTGCCTGCTCATAGGACTATCAAGCAGTCACAGAGGCGAGCACTCCAGACTGCCCTGGCCACCCACTCCCCAGTCAGAGTCCATACTTCAAGCACAGCTGGTTGGAGTCAGCACCTAGGACATGTTGCCCCTCGGCAAGAACTCCTTAGAAAATCCCAGGAGGCTCACAGGTCCCTACATGCTGCCCTCTGCGATGGCATCTCCTCTGCACAGGCCGCTCCAACCCAAACCACCTCCATGTGGAAGGCTCCACGTCACACACTCTACGACATCACCTTGCCTCCTCTTTTTCCTTTCCCTCTTTTTTATATCAAAGATGTTTAGGTAACTGCACTATAGCTCTCTTTATAACTTACCCTCTGGATGCAGTTCATTACATAAACTCCTACAGAGCATCTGTGTGCTGTGGAGGGGACACTTGCCCCCTTTCTCCTCGACATTCTAGCCCAGTCTGACCTAGGGCAGAGGGTAGAATTGTAGCTAAAATGTTGGATTCCTAGCCTGGCGCCTGTTCACGTGAACTCCGCTGGCAAGAACAACTTACACCCTGCAGCTATACATGTGATTCAGGTGAGGTCACAAGGCCCTAACCCAGGGACAGGGTGGAGAGGAAATCAGAATATTTCCCTCCCCCACTCCTTATGGTCTTGGCTCCATAGCAGGACGTCCAAAGATGGCTTATCCGAACCCTGCCTTCTTCCCACTGCCTTCAGCCGCCTCTGCTTGGCCACGGCTCCCCACCGTCTCTTCCCATCTGCCTGTCACCATGCTATCATGCCCGTGCTCTGCCCCACCCCAGTGCCTTTGCACAGCTGTTTCCTGTACTGAGAATGGCATTCCATTCTTGCCTGGAGCGTCTCTGAGCTCCTAATTTAACCTCACTTCTGCCTCCTTGAGAGGCCCTTCCCAGTGCTGAACACTCAACCCACACCCTCCTGCCCATGTGCCCTCCACCAGGAGTGAAGTTCAAGCTATTTGATAACTGGTCTGATAGAGAACTGCTCGGGGCAGGGTGCAGGGCACTCCCCCACACACCCACAGGCAGAAACCTGTCTCACTGGGTTGGCATTGTGGGAGTGGATTCAGTTGAATAGCTCAGGTCACCTGTGAAGACAAGCTAGTGACCACGTGTCACCGCTCTGTGGAATGGGAACAGGTCTCACTCCTGGGCCTGGCACAAAGGAACAAGTGATTAACACTTGTCTGACTGAGCCAGACTCTTCCAGGCCAAGACAGAAGGGGAGGCCAAGGGGTTTCCCAGACGGTTGCATCAACTTGGGAGCCAAAGGAACCCCGCGCCCGGATAGTCTATGTGCTCAGATGGTGAGTCTGCCAGATCTCACAGCTTTGAGACCTTGGAAAGCTCTGAGAATAAACTGAGAAGGAATCAAAAGGGAAGAGGAAAGCATGAGAGAGAGAGTGGTGAGTAATGCCTTCTAGGCCATTCTCCTGGCAAACTCCATGCAGGCAGTTCCAGCATAAAAGGGATCTTTGTGGCTCACTCTGGGGCCAGTGTTCTTCATGCTCCTGAGAAGTTAGAACCTGATTCCCCAGGGACTGCGATGCGGGAGAGCTTGTCTTACGTTATACAAGAGACCATGAAACTTTCCACTGTGTGACGCTTGTGTGCTGCACTGACGACAAGCTAAATCAGAGGCTAGGGGACAGAACAGCAGTCATCCATCCAATACACCTGGGCCTGAGCCCAGGGCTATGTAGGAAAGGCTACATCCTACGATCCCCTGCTGTGTGAGCCAGGAGACTCCTGTATGACTCCTGTTACCGCGCCCCTTCCCCATTTAATTGTTGACTTCCTGAAGCCTGGGATCTTCAAACATGATTGCATTGGGGGGTGGGGCCTCAAAGAGAAAATGATCCCCCATGAGATGAGTGTGACCCAACGGGACTGGTATCTTGTAAGATATTCAGACACAGAGGGACATCAAAATGTACACATGGAGGACAGGTCATGTGAAGAAACAGTGTGAAGACATCGTCGGCAAGGCAAGGACAGAGGCCTCAGGAGGAAACAGACCTGCAGACACTTTTATCTTGACTTCTAAGATCCGCCTGGCTCGTGGGACTTGGCTGCGGCTGGTCTACCAGGCTCACACAGCCCCATTGGGAGGAGAACCTGGCAATATTAAGGTTCTCAACATGCAAACGTCCACTTAAGACTCATGGGCACTGTAGAGGCAGTATATAAAAAGTTAAATGAGAAGCTGTAGAGTCCTGAGGCTGGCCTGGGGGGCAGCCGGAGTTGCTTCACATTGTGGGTCTGTGACTTTGGCTCACATCCTGGTTCCAGCGGTTTGCTGTATTACTTGAGCCTCGGGCTGCTCCTCTCTAAAGTAAGGCAATAATAGCAACTGCTTCTTAGCATTGTGTGAGATTTAGATCTGATTATAGCTTTATAGCATGAAAGTAAGTGCCCAGCACAATAAAAGGCTCAATTAATACCACCCAGTATATTCTATTTTCAATCCTTTCTCAACGCACATGATCCGCTCTGGTTGCTTCAGGCATAAGAAAGGGAAAGCATTTTTTCTAAGAAGAAAGGCAAAAGAAAAAAAAAAAAAGATGCCATCTGACCAAGCCACAGAACATGGGACACAAAGATGATCAAGTTTCCTGGATTCTCCTGACTCCCCACAATGCGCTGTCTTCCCAGCCCTTGCCCCCCACCAACCACTCAATAAGCAAAATCCACAAACTGAACCTGTCTCTCGGCTTTTTGGAGGTCAGTAAGGGAGCGGGGAGGCTGATGGAGTCTCCCTGACCTGCCTGGAGAGGGAATGATCTGAGATATGGTGAGCAGCAGCCAGAGGTGGAGGAAGGTAGTAGAGATCATGGGTCACACAGGAAAGAGATAAAAAGGGGAGCCTGGGACCTGCATGGTGACCCTGGCCACAGCTGCCCAGAGGACCTGTGTCGAGTTGATACAAATGACTGGCCCACACTGACTCCTGTGACTGCAGCTCCGGGTCTCACCGGAGCACAGGGGAGATCACCCTGCAGAGCCACAAAAAGGTCATGAGGACCAACAGCAGAGAGAAAGGAGTGCGTGGGTGCGCGTTCACGTTCTGCCGTTCCCTAGGGTAGCTGCAGCCGCTGGAAACAAGACTTCCTTTCTTGTAGTATGAGTAGGGGTGGGAGTGGGTAGTGATGTCAGAGGGGCGTGCACACCCATGCATAAGTGTATGCAAGCAAAGCTTAATGTCAAGTGTCTTCCTCCACCACTCTCCATCCTGTTCTTCAAAGCTCTCAAGGCAAGGTCTCTTGCTGAAGCTACAGCTCACTGATTGGCTAGAGCAGACAGACAACACCAAGGGGCTCACCGTCCCTGCCTCCCAGCACACGCTGCTGCACATGGCTTTGATGTGGGTGCTGGGGATCTGAACCACGTTACCCTGGCCCATCTCACCAGCCCCAGAGTTATTGAATTTTTCAAAACTACCTCACCCTCCCACAGTGTCGGGATAAAAACGCTGCTGTGTAGGCAGAGCAGGGAGTCCTGGCTGCCATGTTCAGACCTAGAACCTGGGCAAAGGACCTGTAGGTCCAGATGCCACCACTGGGAGGAGATGTGGCCTTCACTGGTCCACTATACCCGGACGTCCAAAGAGGCCTTCTACCTTTCTGTTCACTGAGTGTCACTCCTTTGTTCTACACATACACACACACACACACACACACACACACACACACACACACGCACGCACGCACGCACGCACACACCAGGTGTCACTCCACATAGAAAAACTGAGCCTCTGCCATGACCTCCAAGCAGTCGCAATAGATGCCACCTACTTCTATCCAGCCCAGAGCCTGGTTCTAGGGGAAGAGCCCCGGGAGCTGAGTAGCCCATGAACTTGGGATTCTTAACCTTCTCCCCCAAAGATAGTACACCTGAGACAAAATGAGGAATGCATCGCAGGAAACAGCCAGACAAGGGCTTTCTGGCCAAGGTGGGAAAGTGGGAAGCCATGCCAAGGACATCAACGTTTGTTCTGGGGACAATCCAGCTCTGGACACGGCAGACATGGAGGCATTTGTGGGTCTAGGGAAAGGTCCCATACAGCCCAAAGCTGGATCTCCAGGGGAAAGATAGAAGGATGCAGGTTCCCATCCACTTGGACACCATTTCTAGAAGTGGCACTGGCCCAGGTGTCCTCTGTGGCCACTGGGATGAGAATCCTGGAGTCAGACCCTGGAAACGCCAACTGCTGAGCCAGGCTATACCTAGGAGCAACGATGTCAATGAACCCAACTCCTGGGTCTTAGTTAGAGTTTCTATTGCTGTGAAGAGACACCATGACCACGGCAACTCTTACAAAGAAAAACATTTAATTGGAGTGTCTTGCTTATAGTTCAGAGGTTCAATCCATTATCTTCATGGTGGGACATGGCAGCGTGCAGGCAGATGTGGTGCTGGAGAAGCAGCTGAGAGTCCTCATCTTGTAGGCAACAGGAAGTGATCTAAGACACTGGGTGGTATCTTGAGTATATATAAGGCGCCAAAGCCTGCCTCCATAGTGACACACTTCCTCCAATGAGACCACACCTACTCCAACAAGGCCACACCTCCTAATAGTGCCACTGCCCTTGGGGGCTATTTTCTTTTAAACCACCACACCCTGAAACAGACATTTTCCCTTGCTTGTCCCATGGCCTGCTATCGACCTGCTTCTGGGGCTCAGGGTTCCCACAAAGAGGACATCTTTGCATGGGAAGTCTCTTTCCTACCCTGGCTTGCACTGGCTTGGACCCATTCTAGCTGGGAGGGAAGGCTCTAGCCAGAGTGGTGAAGAGTTACTACATGTAGACCAGAGGACTCACCACACCAAACCCTTCCCTGGCTCTCTCTGGATGCTGTGAGACCAACAACCACAGGAGAAAGGAAGACAGCCCACCCCATCTAACAAACTCCCAGACGTGCACACCTCCCACCCTCTTGAGGGATCTGTCTCATGGTGCAGACCAGTCACACAGGCAGATAAACATCTTCCCCGGTACCTACAGAGTCCTTGAACCCTCAGTCCCTCAGGCAGCGATCTGAATTTCCACAAGTGTCACCCAACATCCTAAGAACCACCAAGCCTGTTGCACATGAGGGTGTCATGAATTTCACTTCTTTTTCCTGCTTATATACCTATGAGATTGGCTTTTTAAAACAGTTTTCTCTGGCTGTGATACAAACTCTTCCAAAGGTCCATTCCCCAGGTGGCTCCTGCTGAATCAGTCTGTATGTGAGACAGTTCACATGCACTGCAGGGCACCAGGCTGGGACCAGGAGTGATCCCTGCCTAGGTGTATTTCCAAGATGAGAGACATAAGGCAAGGCTGGATCGTGCACCTGTCACCCAGAGAACCACCTCCACAAGAGTCCTGGATTGCAAAGACAGAATGGTGCTCACCTCAGGCCAAGCCGAAGGGCAGAGTGCTGTGGGCCTGCTTTCTCTCACACCTGGTCCCCAAACCAGGTTCTTTGTTTACATGAGTCCTACACTCGTGTCGCAGGAGGAGACAGGTGCAGAAGCAGGGTGAGGTAAGCCCTGAGATGAAGCAAGGGGATTGGAAATGCTGGCACTGACTTCCCCGGGAACCATGCAGAACCTTGGAGTTCGAGTCACTCTCTCCCCAGGCCCTGGCTCCACCCTCACGGAAGGGGAGTAAGATGTCCATCTCAGTAATCCAGGAGCCAAAGGTGAAGTGCTCCAGCTGCATTCATCTGTCAGCACATCCTCAAATCTGGCACTCTGTGACATTTTTCTGTGTCGCTATTCTAACAGAGCACAACTTTTATCTTCAAAAAGAAAATGAACTGGGGTAAGTTAGATGACTTACTCAGCAAGGCGACTGCCACTCAAACCTGAGGACCTGAGCTTGGCTCTCCAACACCCATGTTTAGAAACCAGACATACAGCACACATCTGTAACCCCAACCCTGGTGAGATGGAAGCAGAAAGACCTCTGAAGCTCACTGGCCAGCTAGTCTAACCGAATCTGTGAGCTCCAAGTTTAGTGAGAGACCCTGCCTCAAAATAACAAAGTGGAGAACGATACAGGAAGACAGCTGATGTTAACCTCTGGCTTACTCTCTCTCTCTCGCGCGCACACACACACACACACACAAGCATGTGCACATGCATGCAATGTGCACATACCATGCACACCCCCACATAAACAAACACATGTATGCACAATACACACACACACACACACACACACACACACACACACACACACACACACGTAAAAGTATATCAAATAAAAAGAGCTAGAAAAGAAATTAGTCCAAAATGGCTTTCAGGTGACACACACAGCCAGGGTCTGAGAGGTCAGACCACAGTCCCCTTCCCCACCTGGCAGCAGTGTGTTCTAACTACAGGTCGCTATTTGAGTGGCTTGAAATAAATTATTGAAATCATGCCTGTAAATACTCAGAAGTGTCCTAGTGACATCACAAGAGGTTGTAAAACTGCACACAAGCATGCGTGTGTGTGTGTGCGCGCGCACGTGCGTGTGTGTGTGTGTGTGTGTGTGTGTGTGTGTGTGTGTGTGTGAAATGGTGAAACATGGTTCTTATGGCTGATCCCAGGTGAGGGAAAGCCTCAAGTTCCCCGAGCTGACTTACACCTCTGGGCCTCAGAAACCAGCTGTGCAGCCCTCAGTATCTATACTGACCCCACATCCCAGGAAGTGATGCATGTAAGACTTCCAGGACCCTACAAGTCAAGCAGAGAGAGTAGCAGAAGAACAGAAACACCTAGAAGGGACAGTCCACCTTGAGCAGAATGAGCAGGGACAGAAGGACAGAAACGCCCAGGAGGGACAGTCTACCTTGAGCAGAGTGAGCAGGGACAGAAGAACCTGCTTTAGGGCCACTTTTGACCAAATCTTGTCCTCAGGGAGGCTGCTGAGCCCTGAAGTCCTGCCAGCCAGGATTCATGGCAGAGAAAGGAGTGTGAGAGCCCCTGAGTGCCTGGCCAAGATTACTCTGGTGTGATAGAGTGAGCACGGGCCTGAGGCCAGCAGGCCAAGCCAGAGAAACAGGCTCTTGCCCTGGGGTACTGCTGTAGCCCCTGGGCACAGAACCACCCAGGTAAAGGGGACCCAGGATACTCATGATGCTCCCCCTTTCAGGACACAGGTTGTCACCAGCTACAGCATAGGAAGGCCTCAACAGTGCTCACTCAACAATGCTCACTCAACAGTGCTCACTGGCGAACTCCTCGTGGCCAGTTAGCAGCCCTCAGCAGCCGCCTGCTGTGCACAAGCGTTCAGGAAGTCCCTTCTCGGATGATCTTCCATTTGTTCCCAGAGCCGTGCATGCAAGATGCTGTGAGGATTCAAGAGTGCTAAGTCACCCTGGAGCCCCCAAGATGCAGGACATGTATTCCTTTCTCCCTCCCTCCCTTCCTCCCTCCCTCCCTCCCTCCCTTCCTCCCTTTCTCCCTCCCTCCCTTCATTCCTTCCTTCCTTTTTTAAAGAGAGTCGTTTGTAGCCCAGGCTGGCTCAAACTTGCTATATACCCAAGGGTAACCTTGAACTTACTCCTCCTTCCACCTCCTGAGTGCTGAGATTAAACTTGTGCCTCTACACCTGGTTTATGTGACACTGAGGACGGAACCACACATGCTAGGCAAGCACTCTATCAAATGAACGACATTCCCCTTCCTGGGGTGTGGACTCTTAACGATGTCATAAAGAAAAAGTATGTGGCTGTACCTGTTCTGGGGCTTTGATTTAAACAGTAGGAGGTACCATTACTATGAAGTGCTGACCACACATTATCATCAACCCCTTGAATAGCTCACGGAGCAGGCATAGTTACTAACCCATTCTGTGGATGACAACACTGAGGAGCTCATAGAGCAGGGCATGCTGGCACTGATCAACCTAAGTCTAAACCTACACCTCACCTGTTTTCTCATCACCTCATGGTCAGAAAAAGACACCCTCTTCTAACCTATCTCCACAGCCCCTGGCTGCTGGCACAGCACATGGGGCATGGCACATAGCTGGAAAGTGCCTAGTTCTTCAGAAACTTACGGGTCCGGTGCATCCTGAGCTGCAGCTGGCCTACTAATTGGCTCTGACAAATAGTAGAGGGGAAAAACCCACAAGAATTGAGCCAGGGTGAAATAAATATGCATGGTACCCAGAAGGCCTAAGATCCTAAACCATCAATCACTGTCACCTACAGCTCTCACATTCACAAGCCCAACAAGGATGCCTAGGATTGGACCAGCCTGCTTCTCATCCATCCATCCATCCCGAGGGAGAAACTGGCAGTCCCCGGTGAGAGACACCCAGTAGCCTGTAGGAGAGCTGTAGGTCTCCATGTCCCTACTCATTGTGGTAAACTTGGGGTCCCCCCCCCATCCTGGAAATCAACTAGACACTTTAGAAGGCTCCTGCTTATGTGGCCAAATTGTCAGCCTTGAGAAAGTCAGGGATGGGTCTTAGTAGCAAGAACTTGTGAAGGACAACGAAACAGGCAGAGACCACCAGGCCTTCACCATGGTGAGAATGACACTGTGGTTTCCCACATATCTCCCCAGGATGGGTTCCCTGGTTGTACCCCAACACTGTGTCCCTCTGTACTACCGCCCAAGGAACTCCCCAGCCTCCAGCAGGGCACTTCCCTATTCAAGCCTGAGCATCTACCTCCCTTCTCCCTGAAGGCAAAGGCCCCTCCACTGTTTCCTGCATTGCGAATGTCTAGAACACTGCTTCCTGCATTGCAGATGTCTAGAACACTGCTTCCTTCATTGCAGATGTCTAGAACAGTGTCTAGAACAGAGTACAGCTGATCCTATTGGCTATTGGTTCTTCTTTTGAAAACAAGACACAAAGCTATGGTGGAAGACACACAGAGGCACAGCAGGACCCTTTGCACGCCCCTAGGACAGAGGATTTGTGTAAAGGACAGTTGAGTTGCCAGGCACAGCTCCAGCAGCCTCCATCTCTGCTTCCTCCTTTGGCTGCCCTAAGGAATAGCTCTGTCCCCAACTCAGGGACCTCAGAACCAACCAAGTTCCCCTGCATGTGTCTCACACCGTCCTGGGGTTCTTCCACGTGGGCTGAGACCTTGGAGTTATGGATCAGTTCATGTGCAGACCCACAGGCTTAAAGGAGCTCATTTCAGAAGCCAAAGATGATGTTTGGTCCTGATGCTAATTAGCTTGCTGTTCAGGGACATTTGCCTCTGTAAAGCCCCAGGGAGCTCCCCACTACTGACCTTCCTTGGTTCAGCCTGCAGCTGGGGAGATGCAGCTCATCTGCAACTTTAATTCTGAACTAATTCCTAAAGCGACAAGAGTTTTACACCACAGGGCAAGGGACCATGGGAGTGTCTCAGGAGTTCAGTGAATGACACCAAATGCCCTTGAGGAAGGCCTGGTCAAAGTTCAACTGGCCGCCCTCCATAAGGAACCTGCCAGAGCAGCCGTGTCTGACAAATGCTCAGATTGCAGTATCTGAGTATGGTGGCAATTGAGGTCAGTGATGCGCCCTGTGCTATGGAGCTAACTCCAGAGCAGCCGAGAAGAGGATGGGGGGAAGCAAGGATGCAGAACAGATGCTTGGAGACAGGCGAGTATGCTGGGACATTCACAGAGGAAGGCTGTGTTTGGTACAGAGCTCTCAGAGAGAGGCCCCTGCTGTGGTATCTACAGACAAAGACTCTGGAAGCTGGGTCCATCTCACCCAGACACGCATAAAAGCAAAGATGAGACTCTCCCTGCCCCTTCCCAAGAAAACCCATGCTTGACCTGGAAATACAAGCCCGTGGTAATGCATTTGCACCCTAGATTCAATTCCCAGAAAAAGAAGTTCCTGAAACTCTTCACTTACTAACTTCATCAATAATTAAACTTATTTATTTTACTTTTAACTATGTATATATAGGAGGGGTGCATGCACATGTGTGTGCAGGTGCCCACAGAATCCAGAAGAGAGCATCAGATGCCCTGGAGCTGGAATTATAGCTTTGAGCTGCCTGACTTGAGTGCTGGGAACTGAACTCAGGTCCTCTCCATGAACAGCAAGTGCTCTCAACCACTGAGTCATCTCTATAGCCCCCAAACTTAATGAAATTTAAAATATAAACATTGTGCCTGGTGGTGGTGGTGCATGCCTTTAATCTTAGCACTTGGGAAGCAGAGGCTGGCAAATCCCTGTGAGTTCAAGGCCAGCCTTGTCTACAGAGCTAGTTACAGGACAGCCAGGGCTACACAGAGAAACCTGTCTCAAAAAACCAAAATATATACATACATACATACATACATACATACATACATACATACATACATACATATATAAACATTATTAAAACTTTACTGATTTATCATCTATATGGTGAAATTGGCATTTAAACTGAAAGGAAGACATTGTCTATGTTCTCTATATATTGAAAGTTAATTAAAATATTTAAGTCATTCCCAAAAAGATCCAAGGAGGTGAGTTTGTAATGCAGTTTTTTAAAAGATTTATTCTTATTTGTGTGTTCAGGCACACATGCATTGTGTGAATGCCACAAATGTGGGGGTGCCCACAGAAGTCAGAAGAGGGTGCTGGATACTTTGGAACTGGAATTACAGGCAGATGTGAGCTGCCCAATGTGACTGCTGGGAGCCGAACTCTGGTCTACATCGAGTGCTCTTAACCACTGAGTGGCTCACCCTGAAACGGTTTCATAACATCTAGAAAATTTCATAACTGGATGAACTGTCAGCTTTTAACATACTCACTTCTGCCTTTTCTTTCTCAGCTGTACAGTAAAAGCCCTTTATCTTGACTATAAATTGGGATTAATGTAGCCCACCTTTCTACAATTCCATACTTGATATTATTAAACTTCAAGGTGTAGTTCAGTGGTTGAGCACTTGCCTACATGCATGAGGCCTTAGGTCCAAGTCCCAGCAAAAAAAAGGGCAGGGGAGATAAAAAGAGAGAAAATCCATTCTTGCAACTAACTCTTAATTAACTAATTCCATCAACAGTCAAACTTCTAAGACTGTGGGCATAGCTCAGTGGTAGAGCATTTGTCTAGAATGCTCAAGGCCCTGGGTTCAATCCACAGCACCACAGAAAAATTAAACTCTTGATTGTATTTTATTTTTCAAATGTCTCCTACTGTGACTTCCCTCACTCTAGCAATTATCTAGGCTTTCCAGGTAGTGGTCTATCTTCCTTGGAGTGGCTCCCCCTTTTCCTCTGCCACACTCAAAAACTCCTTGTCACGGTAATTAACCGGTTCTATTCTTCGAGCAATTAGATTCAAATTCTCTTTACCCACAGCTCTGAGTACCATCCAGCAAGAGAGCAGATCTTGATCCGTGCTTAGATAGGGAGCCTCCTGTCCTCTGTGTCCTAGGCCCACAGAAAGCTTGCCTAATTATGAGAATTCACCAATGGTTAAACAAGGCAGGCTGAGCCGAAGGGGCATAGCTCCCAGCAGCCTTTGCCTAGATAGGCTACAGCAGAGCCTCTTACACTGTAGAGCACTACCCTGAATCCAGTGTTCCTCCACCAGTGCCCTGTCTCCGAGCTATGGTATTGAATCCTTGCCTCCTTCCCATTCCCTCCTAACTACACTGGAGACCCCTTCCACGCTCAGGAGTTGGAGGGCACAGCTCCAATGTCAGCTCTTTCCATGCACAGGTATCAGGATCTGCAAATGTGTCTGACGTGGCTGCGTTGGCAGTTTCCACAGTGTTGCTGACAGGAGATGGCCACTTGAAGCTGATCTTTCAACAAGGACATCCCCAAGTGCATCTGAAGCCTCTGCGGGAGGGCAGCTACTTCAAGTCCTAAATCTCGTCTTTGTCAAGGGAAACTAGAGCAAGCCACCTGGCAATAGAAACACGGGATTTTGTGCAGCGTCCTTTCCAAGTCACAAGAGCTCTGTTGCAAGGAAAGATGACATGGACATGGCTGGATGACACTTGAGCACATCTCCTGCTGGGCTGACA
>NC_081417.1:160305176-160360176 GCF_949786415.1 Peromyscus eremicus
GGCACAGCTCCAGCAGCCTCCATCTCTGCTTCCTCCTTTGGCTGCCCTAAGGAATAGCTCTGTCCCCAACTCAGGGTGTATGACCTCAGAACCAACCAAGTTCCCCTGCATGTGTCTCACACCGTCCTGGGGTTCTTCCACGTGGGCTGAGACCTTGGAGTTATGGATCAGTTCATGTGCAGACCCACAGGCTTAAAGGAGCTCATT
Organism: Peromyscus eremicus; assembly: GCF_949786415.1. NCBI lineage: Eukaryota > Metazoa > Chordata > Mammalia > Rodentia > Cricetidae > Peromyscus > Peromyscus eremicus. Next base: position 160,305,384 of record NC_081417.1, read on the forward strand.
TCAGAAGCCAAAGATGATGTTTGGTCCTGATGCTAATTAGCTTGCTGTTCAGGGACATTTGCCTCTGTAAAGCCCCAGGGAGCTCCCCACTACTGACCTTCCTTGGTTCAGCCTGCAGCTGGGGAGACGCAGCTCATCTGCAACTTTAATTCTGAACTAATTCCTAAAGCGACAAGAGTTTTGCACCACAGGGCAAGGGACCATGGGAGTGTCTCAGGAGTTCAGTGAATGACACCAAATGCCCTTGAGGAAGGCCTGGTCAAAGTTCAACTGGCCGCCCTCCATAAGGAACCTGCCAGAGCAGCCGTGTCTGACAAATGCTCAGATTGCAGTATCTGAGTATGGTGGCAATTGAGGTCAGTGATGCGCCCTGTGCTATGGAGCTAACTCCAGAGCAGCCGAGAAGAGGATGGGGGGAAGCAAGGATGCAGAACAGATGCTTGGAGACAGGCGAGTATGCTGGGACATTCACAGAGGAAGGCTGTGTTTGGTACAGAGCTCTCAGAGAGAGGCCCCTGCTGTGGTATCTACAGACAAAGACTCTGGAAGCTGGGTCCATCTCACCCAGACATGCATAAAAGCAAAGATGAGACTCTCCCTGCCCCTTCCCAAGAAAACCCATGCTTGACCTGGAAATACAAGCCCGTGGTAATGCATTTGCACCCTAGGTTCAATTCCCAGAAAAAGAAGTTCCTGAAACTCTTCACTTACTAACTTCATCAATAATTAAACTTATTTATTTTACTTTTAACTATGTATATATAGGAGGGGTGCATGCACATGTGTGTGCAGGTGCCCACAGAATCCAGAAGAGGGCATCAGATGCCCTGGAGCTGGAATTATAGCTTTGAGCTGCCTGACTTGAGTGCTGGGAACTGAACTCAGGTCCTCTCCATGAACAGCAAGTGCTCTCAACCACTGAGTCATCTCTATAGCCCCCAAACTTAATGAAATTTAAAATATAAACATTGTGCCTGGTGGTGGTGGTGCATGCCTTTAATCTTAGCACTTGGGAAGCAGAGGCTGGCAAATCTCTGTGAGTTCAAGGCCAGCCTTGTCTACAGAGCTAGTTACAGGACAGCCAGGGCTACACAGAGAAACCTGTCTCAAAAAACCAAAATATATACATACATACATACATACATACATACATACATACATACATAAACATTATTAAAACTTTACTGATTTATCATCTATATGGTGAAATTGGCATTTAAACTGAAAGGAAGACCTTGTCTATGTTCTCTATATATTGAAAGTTAATTAAAATATTTAAGTCATTCCCAAAAAGATCCAAGGAGGTGAGTTTGTAATGCAGTTTTTTAAAAGATTTATTCTTATTTGTGTGTTCGGGCACACATGCATTGTGTGAATGCCACAAATGTGGGGGTGCCCACAGAAGTCAGAAGAGGGTGCTGGATACTTTGGAACTGGAATTACAGACAGATGTGAGCTGCCCAATGTGACTGCTGGGAGCCGAACTCTGGTCTACATTGAGTGCTCTTAACCACTGAGTGGCTCACCCTGAAATGGTTTCATAACATCTAGAAAATTTCATAACTGGATGAACTGTCAGCTTTTAACATACTCACTTTTGCCTTTTCTTTCTCAGCTGTACAGTAAAAGCCCTTTATCTTGACTATAAATTGGGATTAATGTAGCCCACCTTTCTACAATTCCATACTTGATATTATTAAACTTCAAGGTGTAGTTCAGTGGTTGAGCACTTGCCTACATGCATGAGGCCTTAGGTCCAAGTCCCAGCAAAAAAAAAGGGCAGGGGAGATAAAAAGAGAGAAAATCCATTCTTGCAACTAACTCTTAATTAACTAATTCCATCAACAGTCAAACTTCTAAGACTGTGGGCATAGCTCAGTGGTAGAGCATTTGTCTAGAATGCTCAAGGCCCTGGGTTCAATCCACAGCACCACAGAAAAATTAAACTCTTGATTGTATTTTATTTTTCAAATGTCTCCTACTGTGACTTCCCTCACTCTAGCAATTACCTAGGCTTCCCAGGTAGTGGTCTATCTTCCTTGGAGTGGCTCCCCCTTTTCCTCTGCCACACTCAAAAACTCCTTGTCACGGTAATTAACCAGTTCTATTCTTCGAGCAATTAGATTCAAATTCTCTTTACCCACAGCTCTGAGTACCATCCAGCAAGAGAGCAGATCTTGATCCGTGCTTAGATAGGGAGCCTCCTGTCCTCTGTGTCCTAGGCCCACAGAAAGCTTGCCTAATTATGAGAATTCACCAATGGTTAAACAAGGCAGGCTGAGCCGAAGGGGCATAGCTCCCAGCAGCCTTTGCCTAGATAGGCTACAGCAGAGCCTCTTACACTGTAGAGCACTACCCTGAATCCAGTGTTCCTCCACCAGTGCCCTGTCTCCGAGCTATGGTATTGAATCTTTGCCTTCTTCCCATTCCCTCCTAACTACACTGGAGACCCCTTCCACGCTCAGGAGTTGGAGGGCACAGCTCCAATGTCAGCTCTTTCCATGCACAGGTATCAGGATCTGCAAATGTGTCTGATGTGGCTGCGTTGGCAGTTTCCACAGTGTTGCTGACAGGAGATGGCCACTTGAAGCTGATCTTTCAACAAGGACATCCCCAAGTGCATCTGAAGCCTCTGCGGGAGGGCAGCTACTTCAAGTCCTAAATCTCGTCTTTGTCAAGGGAAACTAGAGCAAGCCACCTGGCAATAGAAACACGGGATTTTGTGCAGCGTCCTTTCCAAGTCACAAGAGCTCTGTTGCAAGGAAAGATGACATGGACATGGCTGGATGACACTTGAGCACATCTCCTGCTGGGCTGACACCTCACCATCGCCCAGCAAGTGGAGGCTCTGTGCTTAACAAGGGCTTTGCCGTCTAATCCTGGTGATCTCTCGCGGGAGGAGCGGGGGAGGACAGCAATAAGAAATCCCGGAGAGCTAGAGAAAAGGAGCTACAGAGAGCTCCCAGACAGTCTTTGGGGACACAGCCAGTTAGAGGACAGCATTTTGTGCCCCAGGACCCCTAGCAAGGACAGGGAGTGGAAGGAAGAAGGCAGGAACATGAGAGAGGATGCTACACACTTGTACCCTCCAGAGTGAACCAGCAACATTGTCTCCTGGAGCAGAGAGAGAGGCATAGAAGTCTCAGAAAGTACACAAAACTCGCAAGGTTCAGGATGAGCTGAGGACTAAGGGAACTCTTGAGAGTTACCGGATTCACAAGGCCAGTCACCAGGGTTACATAAGCAGTTACGCTGAATCGCTGGGCGAGGAGCCTCAAAAGTGCAGCCATCACGCAGCCATGCCCTTGGAAGCAGCCTCAGTACACGCTCGGATTACTAGGTTGAACTGGAATGGAACTGTCCTTTTGGTCTGTTTGGTGCCTTATCTGAGGTGAATAGACATTTTGCTCACATCTCCCCAGGAAAAGTCAAAAGAGGAAAGAGAAAGACAGAATGGGGGGTGTGAATACCAGGAGGGCGCCATCCTTCAAGGCTGTGAGGGGCCAATTCCTCCACAAAGGATCCCTTGTCTCTCCTGCACCTGTAAACATTCGGTCCTGACTTCAGACTGTTCCAACAGCCTTCTCTGTGTTGCAGCCACCTCATGCTGAAGGGAGAGTGCAGACCCTCCAACACGTGTTCACCACGCAGCCTGCAGCGGTAACAACAGTCATCGCTCACATCTCAGTGATAGCAAACAATATTCGCTTCTTTCCCATACCACACTGCATGTTCCAGGGGAGGGAACTGCTCCCTGTGGTCATCCAGGGATCCAAGCTGATGAGGCACCACTTCGACACGTATTGAGCCAGGGGAAGACTCCATGTAACCCCCACGCCAGCTTTTACAGCTTCTGCTCAGTCACTAATACCCCTCAGGAGGAAATGTAGAAGTGCCATTGATCAACAGAGGGAACAGAGATGAGCAGGACTCCAGGACAGCCATGCCACATCAGGCTCTATCCTAAGTCTGGGAGAAAAGCATTAGTTGTATTTTTTTAGACGCAGAAACCAAGGCTCAAGGACACCAAATGTAGATATCAAGGCAGTGGTCCAGTAAGAAACGAGAGTAGCGCTCAGAACAAGACAAAGCTGCCTGTCCCACACTCTCCCCAGAGGAGTGACTCACTTCCTCCTCTCTCCCATCAGACCCTGAGTTCTTGAAAGGGAACTAGGCCTTCTTGGTCTAGCCCGCAGTATCAGGTGCGCAAAACTGTCTGCAGAGTGAGCTTGTCAATTCCACCCCAGGGACACATGAGTCAGGACTGGATGTTGAGCCCTTCCCTGCCAGGCTGGGGCTCTGCCAACACCAGAATCAGAACCACGGACATCTCTGAGATGTGTTACCTGGAGAACCTAGGGTCCACTTGGGAGTTCTCTGGGGATACAGGAGGGTCTGAAGTCCCATCTTGCTTCTGCTCTGGAACACACTCGGTCCCAAACAAGCTAGCCAGAAAAATCTGGAAAATTGTAAACAAATGTCTTCCAGTTTTTTCATCAGTGTGGGCTTAACCACATTGCCCGCGAGCTTATTAAATAAAGTAAATTAGGTCTCAATTATTTGCTTGCACACCAGGCAGGAAAAAATGAAATTTTCAATTTAAAAGTAATATTGCTATTAATATGCAGAAGCGGGTCTGAAATTGGACTTTCTGTGCCTTCCTGCTGAGAGAGGTCAGAGGAGAAAGATTCTCACAAAGTGGGCTCCTCCCCATCAGGCACCTGCTGGACAAGCCCCAGGCCTGTTCAGGGTAGGGGACACCAGGGTGCCTGGAAAAGCAGCTTGGGAAAGGATGGTGTCATTAAACCATTTCATTAATCTCCTTATTTTCCTCAGTTGTGAGAACCTCATCGCCAGATGCCCTGGTTTAACATGGCCTTCATTATCAAAAAATCTAAATGGGGCACATTCCAGTGCCAGAATTTACAGTTTTTAATGGAAAAGGAGATCTAGGAACAGAGAAGGATGTGCTTAACTTATCAGCCCCACGTTCAAAGAGCAGCTCCCCTAGGGCATCTGCAAAGAAGAGGCCCCTCAATCACCTGTGAGGCTTGATTTGGGCTCCACCCAAGCTGTGAGCTCTGGAAGCCACGTTAGTATCTTGGCTGGTCATGATGGTCACCTTTCAGGTCCCTCCTTCCAGAAACAGTTCTTCCTCAAGGACTTCGACCATAAGTATATAGTGAGTCTAATGGAATAAAAATAACCTTTCCTGGGTAGAGGGGTTAAAGATCTGGAGGGTGGCCTGGAAATAATGATAAGTCACATGGGGTGCCAAGTGCAGGATGGTGCTAACTGGTTCCAGTCTAGCCAAGGACAGGATGAGCAAGCAAGATGCTCAAACCACAGCAGAAGGAATCAGGCAGGCAGGCAGAGCCAGAGACAGCCAGGGACATTTTGGGGACAGGTTGGTCTCATCCCTGGAGACAATGTGTCACAATGGATAAAGAGTGCAGCTCTGGGACTCTGCCATCTCCTAGAGGGGTGACCTCAAGCAAGCCAAATGCTCTAAACTTCTGTTGTGCACTGAAACATGGGGTGAACGTTGGTTCTGGGTTCTTGGGGTCATTCTGAGGATTAAAACATTAAGCACATGAAGTATTTGTTTTGAACACGGCACATGGGAAAAAGAGAGACTCACCATGTGGAGTATTGGGGTACACAACACGTTTCTCAGGGTTGCTCTGTGAAGACATTACCATCAGTGGGAGAGATTTGCTTCCAGAGCATTCCAGCATCAGCACAGGAAAGTTTCTCGTGTGTGTGTGTGTGTGTGTGTGTGTGTGTGTGTGTGTGTGTGTGTGTTATCTATCCATTGTGTGTGTAGCCATGCACATAACCCTAAGTACGTGGCGGGGGGTGGCAGAGGACAACTTAGGGTGTTGTTCCTCACAAGCAGTCTCCCTTGCTTTTTGAGATGAGGCCTCTCACTGGGATCCGGGGCTCCCCAGGGAACCTGTGTGCATCTACAGCACGGGATTATAGATGTCTATCACGACACCCAGTGTTTTTGTGTGGATGCCAGAGATCAATCAGGTCCTGATGCTTTTGTAGCAAGTGTATCAGCTGAGCTATCTCCCCAGTTGTTTCTGTTTGTGATGCTGGGATGAACCTGGGCCTTGTCCGTGCTTGGCAACCGCTACGCCTCTGAGCTGCTCACCCAGTCCTGCTTCGGCTTTCACTGAAATGGCGATAATGTTAGAGGGAGACATGGCAGGCTGATGGGGAGGGGAGGAGAAACACTGGAGGGAGGGAACACATGAGTGTTGAGAGGGAAGATACCACCCCAGGTGGCCCCAGTGATGAGGGAATAAGTTCCCTCTCCAAAGCAAGTGAAGAGCTGACGCCTCAGAAGGTCGCCCGGAGTGGGGAGGGCTGAGCTTCCTCCCTCTGCTCATTCAGGCTCCAAATGCCAGGTCTTCAAGGTCGGCGGCGAGGACGGCTCCTCTTTCAGTGCCTGCCACCAGATCTGTGAGGGAGGTCCTGTTACTCATCTAGCCACACCTACACCTTCCCCAGTTCAGACCCTGCACCTTCTGAACTACCCCCTACCCCGACGACCCCGAGTTCTGCTCTCAGTCACACAGGACAAACACTGGAGTGCCCGGCCACTCAAGTCTGCACCTGCCATGTTTCTCTGCTTCCTGAGCAGTTGGACTAATCTCCTGTGGCCAGTCCTACCACGACCACACCAGTCCAGCGGCTGCAGCCGCATGGCCCATGCTCTGCGGCACCGGTGATTTTCCATGTTTATGTGACACCTCCGCAGAGACATCCAGGGGAAATTAACACTGAGGCGGATGGCTGCGTTTCTCCTATACATCAGCTCCTGGCCTCCTCCACCAGCAGCCCAAATCGCCCCCTAGAGAACCCAGGTAATTCATTCAGCTTCCCCAAAACCCATACATCCTCCAAACACTCCCAGGAATGACCGTGTGCACCTGCATCCTGCCTGCTCTCTGCCCTCACTGCCTGTCGCCTTGCAGAGAGACCACATGCTTCTCCAATGTCACTGCATGTGACACAGAAGGGAGCCAGTGCAGGAGAAGGCTCACAGCAGCTCCAGCTGGCAGCCCCCTGCCAAACCTCCCATCCCCAGAGTCCTAAAGTCTCCTGCCAGCCACCCACAAAAAAAGAAAGGGGGGAGGGAGAGAGAAGAGAGAGAAAGAAAGAAGATAAAGTGCTTCCCCTGGAACAAACCTCCAGGAGCTGCTGCTAAGGAAGACACATACCCCTCACTGAAACGGCACACAAGGAAGATGACCAAAGAGACAGGGAGGGCCATGTCTGAGAATATACAGAAGCTACTGTGGGAAATTATAAATGTTTGCCATCACACCCACCCAACCCCCATACACACACACACACACACACACACACACACACACACACACGCACACGCACGCACGCACGCACACGCACACACCAGTAATAACTCTGGTTATTACTGACCCTTCTCACCACTAGCCAGGAGCCAGGCCCTACGACTTTATGCACTGTTGATTGCTGCCCCCATGTCATAGGGGAATGGAGAAAGTGGGGGAGGGGAGGGGGAGAGAGAAAGGTAAGCCAGACTAGTCAAACCTAAGACAATCTCACCCCAAAACTGCTGCAAGAAAGGGACTAAGAGGATGTGTCTCTGAGCATGTGTGTAGAAGCTGAGGGTGGCCCTCATGCATCAGGAAGCCAACCCATCCTGGGACCTTTACCAGGTACTGTGAAAGTCAAATGTCCCCTGAGTGGCCTCATCTCCTGGCCCTGCCAGGCTATGCTTCTGGTGGACCACTCACACATGAGAAGGAGTCAGAGGCTGAGGTCCATGTGCCTGAGCTCACTGTGGCACACCCACGTCACTAAGAACATTTGAGGGAATTCTCTTCCCATTTTGTTTTGCTTGCTTGAGGCAGCTAAAGCAAGACTCTGGAACACCTGCGTTCCACCTTGTTACAGTGACCTCTGGTGGTCACGAGCCAGACATTGCATAATTTCTAGCAATTGAGTAGCTAATGCCTTGAGATCGGCTAAGAGAAGGGCAGTAAAAGGGGTAAGTGGGAGTCAGGAGCAGCTGGTAGCAGGCGGAAGGGAGAAGGCTGGCTGTCACCTGACCCTGAGTAGCCCAGTCAGGCTTTTGGACCATACCCCAAGCTCTGAGTGCCAACCTGCAGCCATGCCTCAGCTATTGCTGCCCCTCCCCCCGCCAGCTGGTAGCATCTCCGTGCCAGGCTTAGAGGGCACAAGCTCACGGAGGTTTGGAAAGGGAGAAGGGAGGGTTTCTAGAAGACCTGAGGTCTCATCTCTGCCACCAGTCCTGCCTGCTCTGCCTCCTTTGGAGCTCCTGAGATAAATCGGGGAGTTGCACACAAGCCCCCACCAAGAGAAAACCAAGTGGGGCTGCTGCACATAAACCATCCAGGCCAAGGCCAAGGGGCCAGAGCTTCAGCTCGCCTCCAGAGGCTCATCCTTACACATGTCACTGCCCACAATGACAGATTCTCACAAGTCCCTGCAGGGACTGGTCAGGAGTGGCTTAGCCTCTGTGTCTGGAATATGAAGACAGGATCACTCTCCTGGCATTCTTGGGGACTCAAAATGGATGGAGAATTATCAATATTGCCTCAATTTTCCTTTCTCTATGAGAAGACATCAGCAAACCTTCCTGCCAAGGATGGTACAAGGATCATTAAAAGGAAAATGTCCATGGTAATTGCGCCTTTATGCATATTTCTTCACTCTGAAATTCTGTAACACAATAAAGCTTCCATTCCCCCAGAACTGTCTCTTCAGCATGTTCTTGCATTATGCTTAATTTCATAAGAGTTTCTCGGCCCCACATAACGACACAGTTCAATGCAAAATCAGATATAAATCTCGCTTAAGAGACTCTCAACAGGAATTTCATCTAAAACTGTAAATGTTAAAAGATTCTGGCTCTGATTTATGCTGTATTGTGTATGTGTTCAAAGAGAGCTCTTCGCCGTCCCTCTCAGGCAGTAGGTTCTCCTAGAACCACAGCACCTATGCCCTGGTCTCCTCAGGTTGGACTCCCCTGGTTTCTCTGTCCTGGATGTGGAGAGAGAGACGTGGCCAAGTCCCAGCTCCAGTGCACCTGGGACATGGTGTGTGAGATGAGCAAAGACTATCCTGCCCCTGAGTGGCTCAGGAGCAACTTTGAGGTCACTTCCTTGCTTCTTCAAACAGCACGACATCATACGGGGCCTCCATATCCTGCCCCTGCTTGCCCCAGTCTCTATGAAGACTGGAAAGGAGGTCAGAAGGAGATCCCTCAATCGGGATGCTGGAGTGAATTGTACCTGGCCATGATCCCGACTCTCAGCTGCCTAAGTGCACTGTAAACCCCAGCCAGAGACGGCGTATATGTCTGGCTGGGTCCTGGACAGGGCACTTGAGATGCTGGCTGTGAATCCATGATGAAACAAATGAATCCGAGGAGGCATTCATCTATTGTCTGAGCGTATTTAAGATGTCTTTAATATGCAGATTATTTACAGACCAGGCTGCTACAACTCCGAAGCAAGCATTACAGCCCGTCACGTAAAACTATATCCAGGGGGTTTTATTACAGCCTCTCGTGCACACGCCGCGCTTAGACAGCCTATAATACACAAACTATTTACATCGTGAAAACATCTCGGTGGCCCTGGCATTCCACTTTCGGCAAAGACAACACTGCTGCAATAGATTACATTGAAATATGCTGGCTGGCTTCTGAAACTTCCAATTTTATATTCCAGAATGCTAAAAGCCAAAAAAATAAATAAATAAAAGATACAAATTCACAGTTAGTGTTTGAAGCCCAGCATGTCTAAAAATGCATTTGATGGGTAGAGCTATCATGAGCTGGAAGCCCTCCCCCCCAAAAAAAATAAAAACCAAGTAAGTCAGGGCTCCACAATTGTAAAATCCACTTATTTAAAGAAGATTGAGGTTTCCAAGCCTTGTGATAGCACTTAACATATTTAAAAATATGCACTGCGAAGCTCTAAAAGTCCCTGAATTCATCCGTAAAAAAATAAAAAAGAAATGCCTTACCACTTCTAATGGACTCCACCCAACTTGGAGCAGAATCTGTGGGGTACACGCCCCCAGAAGAAAAAGAATTGAAATGACTTGTCTCCATATCTTTCCAGGAAAGTGGATTAAATATAGATATGCACTCCCCCCCAACACCCGCTATAGGCTGCCCATTTTCCTCCTACACACCACAGCCCACGAAAACTAAGAGAAAATTAGCAAGCCTGTTTAAGTTCTTGGATACCTGATGGTGACAAATGCAAGGGCTCCAGCTTTGTGCCTCCTAACTCTGTCATAGACTTTAAAGCCATTCCATCAGCCAGGTTGACACATGCCAATTAGCTTTGAGTGTTTCACAGCACACATCATCCCTGAGATAATTCACCCCACATCCATGCACATCCTCCAAATGTCTCCCATTTGTTCCCCAATATGCCATTAAATGAGACTTCTGGATGACAGTTCAGATGTGACAGGAAGTTCTACTATTTTAATTCAGACCCCTCATGCCCAGATACCAGGAAGGACCCCAGGCTTAGTGACAAATGTCTCTAAGTCAAGGAGTCCCTTTCTGCACCCTTTGAAACATGAAAGGCAGAAGTTGCTTGAACATTTTGCATCTTCACAAATGAAGGAAAAGTCACTAGAACTCTTCCAAAAGAAAGAGGATGGAAGGAGGAAGGGGAGGACAAGAGAGGGGGAAGGAAATAGAAGGGGGAAGGAAATAGAGGGGGAAGGATATAGAAGGGGGAAGGAAATAGAAGGGGGAAGGAAATAGAAGAGGGAAGGAAATAGAAGGGGGAAGGAAATAGAAGGGGGAAGGACATAGAAGGGGGAAGGAAATAGAAGGGGGAAGGAAATAGAAGGGGGAAGGACATAGAAGAGGGAAGGAAATAGAAGGGGGAAGGAAATAGAAGGAGAAGGAAATAGAAGAGGGGGAAGAAATAGAAGGGGAAGGAAATAGAGGAGGGGGAGAAAATAGAAGGGGAAGGAAATAGAAGAGAGAGAGGAAATAGAAGGGGGAAAGAAATAGAAGAGGGAAGGAAATAGAAGGGGAAGGAAATAGAAGGGGGAAGGAAATAGAAGGAGGAAGGAAATAGGAGGAAGGAAATAGAAGGGGGAAGGAAATAGAAGGGGGAAGGAAATAGAAGGGGGAAGGAAATAGAAGGGGAGGAAATAGGAGGAAGGAAATAGGAGGAAGGAAATAGAAGAGGGAAGGAAATAGAAGAGAGGGAGGCAGCAGTGGCCACAGCACCGCAGACCAGCAATATATTGCAAAGCATGATTCACACACAACAATATAAAGTACAATCGACACTACTGAGGAGCCGTGCTCCAGATAGATCACAGAAATATTTTGCCATCATCCTCATAGGTGAGCACCTTCAGCACCTGTATCATCACCAAAGCCAGCACTTCTGAAGCTCTACGAATGAGCGGCGCTCTCTGAGGGATGCTGTGCCCGTGTGCAGATAGATTTGAGCAGCAGCTGAGCAGACGGGTGTAAACTGTCCAAATTTCTGGTAACTGTGGAAGCTGGTTGATGGGCACATCAGGTTTTTTGAAAAGAAAAACTGAACTTTATTATACAATCAAAACCAAAATGACCTACTTTCCGATTGAAGTCACAAAATACTAATTCTTCACTTAATATTGCATTGATCTCCTCTTGCCAATGTGCGCGTGGCTCTTTGTTCTATTTTACATCTGCACTAGGAGCCACCATCTGTGAACTGTTCTTCCCTGACGGACATCTAACGTACCATGTGACTGAGCCACAACCGTCTCCAGGCATGTCTCTGAACACACAGAACGGCATTTCTGAAAGACAAATCCCTTCTTGTGGACTCTAAGAATAGACGTGTGATCTCCTGACACAGTGATACCAGTTGGCCGTGGCTGTGAGTGACATGGCACACATTCTCCACAAACCATTGTGTAGACCTCTCCCAAACATCGAATTCAAACTCAATTAAGGATACTGGAAAGTCAAGGAGAATGACTTGCCCAGGCTCTTGTGTGTGTGCTTGTGTGTGTGTGTGTGTGTGTGTGTGTGTGTGTGTGTGTGTGTGTGTGTGTGTTGGGTGCCCACACAAGTGCACATGTGTGCAGGCAGGTATGTGTTCATGTGTGTGCATATGTGTGTGAAGATTGGAGAAGAACCTTGGCTGCCACTTCTCAGGTACCCTGCAACTTGATTTTGTTGGGTTTGGGGTTTATTTTTTGTTGCGACAAGGGTTCTCATTGGCTGGCTGGCTAGTGAGCCAGTCTGGGGATAAAACTATAATCATAGCGCTTGCTTCAAGCACTTTACTGACCCGCCATCTCCCCAGCCCTTCCCAAGAGCTCACAGACAGGAAGTGGGAGCCTGACTCCAAAGCTGATCATTTTATTTGGCTGGTTTGGGGGTTCTGTGGGCTTTTCGATTTGTTTTGCTTTGTTTGTAGGAGTGTTTGGTTGTTGCTGTTTGTTTGTTTGTAGACGAGGTCTTGTGTAGCTAAGGCTGGCTTCGAACCCGTCATCTTCCTGACTCCACTTCCCAAGTGCAGGGATTATGGGTGTGTGCCTCTGTGCACCACACTGGCTGAGAAGAGGAACTCTTGTTGCTGGGTGTGTCTAGGGCTCTGCTCTGTGTTGTTCCATTTTGGAAAAGATGTGGGAAGAGAATCAGCAGAGATGCTTTTCTTTTCTTTTTTTTTTTTTTTTTTTTTTTTTAGGATTTCTTTCTATTTCTTGAAACTGTGTGTGCATGTACGCAGAAACCCGATGGAGGTAAGACTTCAGATCCCCTGGGGCTGGAGTGACAGATGGTTAGGAGCCACCTGATGTGGGTGCTGAGAATCCAACTGGGGTCCTCTTGAAGAGCAGTGTGGACTCTTAAACGCTCAGTCATCTCTTCAGCCCCCTTTCTATGGACTTTGCAGGAACCAATCCCCTTTCCTTTTGCTGTGTGTATATTTAAGCATTCAGTTGCTGATGCTTCTTACTAGTAAAATACCCTTAAAACTGTAGGTCTTAGCATTTTTTTATTTTTTTACATTTTTATGCCTTTCTGTTTGGAAGTTTGGTTTTGTTTTTTTTTTGTTTTTTGTTTTTTTTGGTTTTTTTTTTTTTTTTTGGAGACAAGTTTTTACACTGTATCTCAGGCTTACCTGCAACTCACTATGTGGCCCACCTTGCCTCAAACTCATGGCAATCCTCCTGCCTCAGATGTCCTAGGTGCTGTGATTACAGGTGTGTATCACCTTGTCTGGTAGAGCTGATCATTTTAATCACCATAATTATAGATTGTGACAAAAAGATCAAATCCAAATGTTGCCTCCCCACAGCATTTGGGAGCCGCCGTATCCCCAGGCTGTTAGTTTTTAATTTATCTAAAATTCAAAGAAAATTCTCCCCAAGTACCTTGAAGACCAAAACTCAGGGGGCCGCACAGACAGGTTTGCAGGGCAGGCAGGACTCACTCCTTGCCCAGGGGGAGTTGGTCCACTCATCAAGCCCTCCTCCTCTCTGCATCCACCTGCCTCTCTGCAGCACAGACCCTCTGGGTCCTTCACAGATGCTGCTCTACAGATACCCAGCCCATCTTCCCAGATGCATTCAAGTCATCCCAAGTATTTCTTTATCAGACAGCTGCAACCATAAAGGCTTAATGGGCATGTAAGTACACCATCTTTCTCTACATCATCTACACAATTAATTCAAGTAAATCTTTAGGCAATCTTTGATATATCTGAGGGGCATTAGTAGCAATGACCTCAAAAGGTCTCCTTGTTTTATTACCTAAAACATTAGAAAAGATGCCATTAAAAGGTTGACTAAGTAAAAGGTTGACTAAGAAGCCTTCCAGCGGTCGGCCACAGCACAAGGCAAATGACCAAGTCTTCCAGGAAACACAGCCTCTAAGAGGCTGCAGGCCCTGGATGCGCCAGCTCATGACACACAACCTATGGTCCCAAAACCACCGCATCGTTGTTGCCATAGCAACAAAGGGAATGTCCCTGATAGTGCTGACTCACTCTTTGCAGCAACACAAGAAGCCATGCCAGAACACAAATGGGTTTGGGAGACAGGCTGAATGAGGAGAGTCAGCAGCAGGGTGTCTGAGGAGCAGAGAGCAGCTTAGAGGTAGACAACGTGGAGAAGACACAAGCCCCAGGTCCTGGACACCAGGTTCCAGCCATGACATCATAGCTGAATGGCAATGTGACATTGGACAAGTTACTTAACACTTATGAATGGGAGACATCCTGGCTGCGAAGCCAGGGAAAGCCACGCATCCTGGGTGGCAACAGAGCTGAGCGTGAAAGTAGGCGGAGTCCCTGGCAGACCCCAGTCTCTCCGCTGAGGGCAGCTACTGGCATTATTGCTAAAAACTGGGGGCAGGTCTGGGGGACTAGTGTTCGCTTAGCATTTTCCACAGCTTTGAGATTTGATTGTGTGTTTATGGCATTTTCCTCTCTTTTCTGTACTTCTTGATGCTGATGGAAGTTTAAGCGTTCTAGAATCTATAAGAAGTAACCAAGTGAACACCACCCAGCCACATCCTCTGATCGTAATATTTTGCTAGATCAATTTATTTTTTAGAAATTGTAAAGAAGGGACCAAAGCAGTTGCTCAGTCTCTAAAGCACTCTCCAGGCACACACACAGAGCTGGGTACAGTGAGACACATAGATGGACACAAGAGAAACCCTGAAACTCATGGGCCAGTCAGTTCAGCTGAATCGGTGTACTCCAGGCCATTGAGAGACCCTGTCTCAAAAACTAAGATGGAGGGCAACTGAGGATGCCCCCCAGTGCCACCCTCTAACCTCCATGGGCACACATGATCCCAGATGACCAGAGCTCTTGTCTGTACTTCCCCCGGCTCTCCTCTCTCGCTCTCAGGTAGCTACTGACTTCCAGTACATAAGTACTGCCCTAGGTAGCGTTAACTGTCAACTTGACACAGCCTAGAGTCACCTGAGAAGGGAATCTCCTTTGAGGAATTGCCCAGGTCAGACTGGACAGCTGGCATGTCTGTGGGGATTGTCTTGAGTGTTAATTGATGCAGGACTCTCTGCTTCAAGTGCCTGCCCGACATCTCTCAGCGATGAGCTGTGACCTGGAAGCAGAACCCAAATAACCCCTTTCCTCCCCAACCTGCTTTTGGCCACCGTGTTTCACCACAGCAAGAGAAACCCCAACTAAGACAGAAAGCTGTGTTCCCAGCGTGGTGATGTCATCAAGGGGTGGAGACTTTAAGAGGCGTGGCTTAGCAGTGTGTTCTTAAGTCATGGGGACATGCCCTCGGCTGGGTTTAATGACATTCTCAGAGGGGGCTGGTGTTGTTTTCTCCTGCTGAGACCAATGCCTGCTAACAGGAAGCAGCAGTAAGGAAGGGGCGGGGCTTGTTTTGGTCAGTGTTTTATCACAGCAACAGAAGGCCAAGTAGGGCGGGCACATAGTCAAGTTTATATGGACTATAATACACAATACATTTCTTTTTAAACTTGTTTTTATGTAACTGTTTTGATATCTAGGTATTTGATAAATACCCTTATCTTAGTTTTCAATGCTGTGTACTAATCCATCCCAAAAATATGTTCATAATTTGTACATTCATTCTACCACAGAAGACTGTTTAAATTGTTTCACATTCATCCTAGTGTAGACAGTGCTACAGAGAACTCCAGGCAAGGGTACAGGGGCATCTGTGTACAAGAAAGTACTCTGATATGGTCCCTTGAGACAGCCCGTGAGACTTGTTTAGGGGTCTGAAAGGTCAAACCTGATTTTATAGGGCGCTGAGGAGTGACTCGGGTCTCAGCAAGAGAAGAACAACAGCGCCCAGAAACACATGTGCACTCTCTCCTTAGTTTATGTAGGAATTCCTTCAAGGGCATTGGGGGGGGGGGGGGGATACTGTGGTGAAGAGAGTAAAACAGATGATACAAAGAGCAAAAGGAGAATAATGGGAAGGAAGTTTAGGTGAGGAGAGAGGCGGAAAGTCAGTCCAGCAGGGGAAGGGGGCAGGAAGGGACAATTAACACTAAGGATGTTTGAAAAGGCCATATGCAAACCCACCCTTTTATAGGCTTTATAGAAGAGACAGACAGACAGACAGAGAGGGAGATTCATATAAAAGAGTTTCATTGAGTTACCCTACACAAGGGATAATACTCATCCCAGAAGACATAGTTTGCCAAATAAAAATTCCCAGTGCCAAGTGTGGGATACCTCCCCCAAGTTGTTGGTCAGGGGTGTCCCCAGAGAGCCCCCAAACAATACAGGCTGTTATCATTGCTCTTGGTTGCCCACCGGAACTTGATGGTGAGACCCTAATTGCTAAAGACACCACATGCTTTGATCACAGGACATGGAGACATCAAGCTAGATGGCCAAGAGTCTTCCTCTATGACGACCAGCTTTCACAGTAGTGATTTTGGGTTGAATTTAATGCCTACACCGTGGAAGGAAACACACGCCCAGTACTGTAAATCTGCCCAGGAACCCATGCCTGGGAGCTCCTAGGTCCCAGAGATGAATCTGCTCCTTTTCTCCCTGGACACGGTATAAAACCACCCTCTGTGTTCTTGTTGCTTTTCTCATAGATTGGTGCAGCCTCAGGCCTCATCGGAGAAGCTTCTTTGTGAGGTACACAGTGGTTGATTCAGAAGCAGAGGATAATCGAGAGAGCACTCAGCCACAGGGACATCTATACCAAACCCCTTCCCAAGGCTCACAGACCATCATGGACGTGGGGGTGGAAAAACTGGAAGGGTCAGGAGAGGACAAGAGGAAACAATGTCTTCTGGACATGATGGGAACAACGTACTCATGAACTCACAGCATCTGTGGCTGCCTGAACATGGCCTTCACAAGATCAAGCCAACCATTATTGTAGAATGGAGAGGGAAGGAGATATGACCAGTTGATGGATTCTGGGAAAGGCAGCTTTCCTTAAGGGTGTGGCCCCTGGTAAATTGACTACACTTCAGTAGGGCCCCATTCCTATAAATATACGAGCAGCACTAGATAGACTCCAACGGGTTGTTTAGAAACAAAGATGGCATGAATTTGGGAGGGAATGGGAAGAGGGGCTGGATCTGTGAGGAGTCCGGGAGGAAATGGTAGTAAATACGACCAAAAACATCTCATGAACTTATCAAAGGATAAAAATGCTGTTTGGTTGTAAAGAATTCCTTAATGGGAGTGGGCATGTGGCTTAGTTGGTAGAGCATTGGCCTAGCACACACCAAGTCCTGGGTTCAATCCTCAGTACCACACATACTGGAGATCACAAGTTTGAAGTCATCCTTGGCTACATAGTGAGTTCAAGGACACATAAACTACATGACACCCTGTTTCAAAAAAGGGGGAGGCTAAAGAGACAGCTAAGTGGATAAAGCCCTTGCAATTCAAGAATGAGGCATGAGTTCAAATCCCCAGAACCTATTTAAAATACAAGCATGATTGTACACACCTGAAACCCAAGTTTTAGGGAGTAGGAGCAGAGGCAGGTGAATCCAAGGGGGGGTTACTAGCTAGTTAGCCTATCCAAATCGGCAAGCTCTGGGTATATTTTAGACACTGTCTCAAAAAATAAGGTAAAAAGCAATAGAGGAAGGCACCTGGCAACCTCTGACCTCTACATACATGGGCATGCACACACATGTATATAACATAAAACACACACACACACACACACACACACACACACACACACTCCTTCCTGGAATGATAAAAAAAAAAAAATGAGTTGAGTTTAGTGTTCTCAGTCCCTGATCGTGTGTAACAAAATGGAAGTGCACACTGAGGATCTCTCCCATAGGCTGAAGGATGATGATTATCTTGAAAGAAAGAATTCCATGAGTGCTTGAGTTGCAAGACGAACTATCCACTTCTCACTGAATGCCAACTTGCAAACCAAAGAATGTTCTTTAGACTTAAGTATTTGCCAGGACTTGAGCTTCTGTCCAAGATAGGACCTGAGAAGTGGGCATGTGCAGAACCTTGGTTCTCCAGACACAGACATCTGGCAAGGAAGGAGCAGGCCTGTGAGAGATGGGAGACATACAAGGTGAGCCCTGCAGCTCCCTTCAATGACTTGCTATGAGGTTTCCAGGCCATGGCACAAGAAGAGGACCCAGGTCTAGAAATCTTCTTGAGTTGAGGAGGAGCTATAAATGGAAGTAACCAAGATCACTGAAGGCCACAGAACAGGGGAAAAGCCATGGAGAGGGTGCTCTTCCAGTAGTCATGTAAATACAGATCCACACATGTATCTGAGGCCACACAGCACACCAACCAACGGGATAGACAGCCACCCCTCCACGCACACATCGAAGTAGAATGACACCTGTTTCCGACACCAAGCATGGAAATATTCACAACATAAAAGGCATAGGGTAGATCTCCCAGTAGGAGAAAAATTAACTCCAGACTCAAAGCTGCTGAGGACCAACTAACAAAGCTTAAAAACAAGACCTGAGATGTTTCATCTGATTCCAAAGGATGTAAGCATGCTCCAGAACAAAGCTCATGAATATTTATAAGAGAAGAAATGTAGCAAGCCTCCCAACATGGTAAACTCGTAATGTCTGAGATGAAATGGAAAATTCCCAGGTATGCAAAGGAGCAAGAAAATGTGACTTATAATGAGGAAAATCAATCACAAACAAATCAGAAATTATACAATGATGGAATTAGTGGGTAAGAAGATTGAAGGCATGAGGAAGAAGCGCGGAAATTTTAAACAGACCCAAGCAAAGCTTCTAGAGATGAAAATTGCAATCAAAATCTAAGGTACGACTGGGGTGGCAAACAATGGATGAGATGAACAGAAAATCAGGTGTTACAAAAGGAACCGCTGAGCTAAAGCCTGCAATAGAAACCATCAGAAACAAAGTGCAGGGTGAAAAGGGATGCTGGGAATGGTGGAGCACGTCTGCAATCCCAGCACCTGGGAGGTGGAGGCAGGGCGTTCATGCGAGTCCTTGGCTACACATTGAGCTCAAGGTCAGCCTGTGCTACATGAGACCCTGTCTCAAAACAACAAATACAAACAAAAAGAACCGGAGGTGGAGGAAGGAACTGGACCCACATCCGTGAGAATTTCAAGAAAGTTTTATGTAAATAAAGTTCCCAATGGAGGGGAAGGGACAGGAAAAGTTTTGAAAGAAAAGAATGTTCAAAGTTTTCCAGATTTGATTAAAAAATAACCTATTAATTTGTATGTTCAAGAAACTTAGTGAGTCCCAAGCACAAGACACATAGAAAAATACTGTTAACTCAACAAGATCAACTTGCATAAATCTAGCACCGAGGATCCATCTTAAGAGCAACCACAAGAAAAAAGACACATCGTGTACAGACAAACAAAGATGTAGGATTCTCACCAGAACCAACGAGAGCAAGCTGGAACTCATGCAGCCCCTTCTTTAGAGTTCTCAAAGAAAAAGAAAACTAGCAACAAATAAATGGTAACTAAAATGGTATCCTGGAAATGGCAACTCCACGACAACTGTCTAAAGCAAAACGGATAGTGACGGAATATAAGGTTGATGACGTTCCAGGAGTTTAGATGTGTGAAATGCGTAAAAGGATGAGGGTAAGACACAGAAACATAAGACTCTCACGCTGTGTTTGGGACAACATAACCTGACTGTGAATTGTGATGTTATACTGTACATGAAAACTCTGAGATAACTACTACAATAAGGAGGTAAAGTTGTTAAGCCAACAAAGCAGATAACATGGATCACAAGAACTCCTTTAACCCAAAGGAAGGTGGGAAACGGGAAAAGGGGAACAAACAACAGCTGTTAAAAAGCAGAAAAACAACAGAAGCTTAACTATACATATAATCACATTAAAAGTAAATGGTCTAAAGACTTCAAATAAAAGACAGAGATTATAAGAATGTATTAAAACACAAGTGCTAATTATATGTTATGTATAAGAACATATATCTTAAATATAAAGTCAAAACTAGTTTAAAACTAAAAGAGTGGAAGAAAATATTCCCCATGCAACACTAATACAAAGAAGGCCATGCTGAACACGGTAGTGAATGGCTGTCATTCCAGTATTGAGGAGGTTTGGGTAGTAGGGTTGTAAGTTCAAAGCTAGCCTAGGCTACAAAGGAAAACTCTGTGAGAAGAAAATGAGAAAAAGGAGGAGGGGATGAAGGAGGAGGAAACAAAAGAAAGAAAAGAGGAGATGGGGGAGGGATTGAAGGAAAGGAGGGGGGAGGGAAGTGTGAAGGGGAGGGGAGGGGAGGGGAGAACCAGGATCAGCTCCTTTGATATCACACACAGTATAGTTCAGAGCAGAAACACAACCAAGGATCATTTCATAATTATAAAGGAAGCAAGTGATCAAGAAAATCAAGAAATGAACAAGAAAATACATAAACCAAAACTGAGAGAAACATAAGGAGAAACAGACAAGTCAACAACTATACTGAGAGAGACGTAAGGAGAAAATACATAAACCAAAAGTGAGAGAGACGTAAGGAGAAACAGACAAGTCAACAACTATAGTTGGGAATTAGCAACAATTGATTTAAAAAAGAACAAGTGCACACAAAACCATGGATACACAGGCCTGAAACACACTACCAACATGACCTAACTCACAGTCACAGAACATCTATGGAATATTCCAACCAGCCATGGCTGAGTCCGCATCCTCGAGTCAAAAGCTGCATCATTCTCAACCATAAAACACCTAGTGCATTTTAAGAGACTTTCTCATACAGCACTGTTCTCTGTCCATGGTGGAAGTGGAAGTAGAAGTGGATTAGAAATGTGTCAGACAGTTTTTAGCCGTGAATATGAGGCTGTTGTTCCAACTGACTATATTGTTGCTGATGAAAGTTCTGAACTGTTAAGCAAAAATCAGAATTTGAGAAAACTTGTATTTTCCACTGTGAACTCACTCAGCCACTTACAGAAATTAATGGCTTCTCTGGAGCCATAAGTGGTGATATCCATAGGTAATCTGGGAGTGTGTCACGTGACAAGCCATGTTGAGGCTTAAGATCTTGTATCATTCAATGAACCAGTATTTTCAAAATGGGCTAGTTAAAGAATCTTTCCAGAGACCTGTATGACAGACTTCCCTCCAGGCCAGGGAAAGGCTCAGTGGGTAGAGGAACTTGTCACCTGATGCTGTAAGCCTGATGGCCTGAACTTGATACCTAGAGCCCATGTAAAGGAGGAGAGAATTGACTCCTACAAACATGTCCTATGACCTCCACAAGTGCACCATAGTATGCATACACTTACATCCATGTACACACACACACACACACACACACACACACACACACACACACACAAATAATATGCAAAGTAAAAATTTAAAGATTCTCTACCAAAACAAAAGAATAGGCTAATGATTGTACTAGAACAGGGTACAAAAATACTCATTACTACAGTCATAGATCACTTAACCAGAGGACGCATCTCAACGGTTTTGCTATTGTGCAGATGTGGGTGGTATGCTTACCCAAACTGAAGACCACAGCATCTCTCGGCCACATAATCTCAAGGAAGCATCATAACACACACAGTCTGTGCTGCCCAATGCATCCATATACAATGGTAGTTCCCGATCCACATTGCAACTAACATCTAAGAGTGTATCTGTCACAGTCGCAGCTTGGCTTTTTTTTTTTTTTTTTTTTTGGCATGTGTTTGCGGTATGCATATGTGGATGCATGTTCACATGTGTGTGCAAGCATGTGGAAGCCCAGGACTAACACTGGAAGTCTTCCTCAGTCTTCACCTTATTCATTGAGGTAGGATCTCTCACTTGTACCCGTACCTTGCGGATACAGTCCATGTAGCTAATCAGCTCACTGTGTTCTCCCATCTCCACCTTTGGAACTTTAAAATTCCAGACAGGCCACCATGACCAACCAGCATTTATGTGGGAGCTGTTGAGATATTTAGTCTGGATCTTAGATGTTCCCCAAAGGCCATGGGCTGAAGGTTTAGCCTCCAGCCTGTGGTGCCATTGGCAGGTTCAGTAGGGTTTAGAAGGCGGGGCTTAATATAAGGAAGTTCAATTACTGGGTCCACGCCCTTGAAGGTCCCACTGGGGTTCTAACACTCCTTCCTCTGCCATGCCCTCCCCACCATGGAGCTGCCTCACCTCAGGCCCAAAGGCAACAAGGCCAAGTCCGTAATCTCTGGAACTCTGAGCCAGTGCAAACCTTCCCTCTTAGCCCGACCTTCCCGGTGTTTTGTTTCAGCAACAGAACGCTGACTGACACAGTACAATCTGAGATCTCAGTATCATACCCAAGAGAATATTCAAAAACCTCTAAAACAGCCGTCAAAATAACACCTTATATTCTATTTGCACACCTTACAAAGCCAGTGTTTTTCTGATGCGACATATCTGAACAATGTTGACAGCCGGCACAGATATGAGAATCCAGTTTTTTCCTGAAGCCAAACATGAAAGAAATTTGTAAAGATACAAAACCATGTTGTTCCACCCCAGATCTCATTTTGTTTTCAAAAATATTGTTATTTTTGTTATACAGTAAGCCATTTTGGTCAACACAAAATAGTTTCATTACAGTTGTTTTAATGAGTTAATACACATTTTAGTAATCTCTCAGTTTTAATGTCTAATACTGTATATATTATAGCTGTAACGCATAAGCAGGTGATCCTTGGAACCCTAAAGAAGTATTGTGTGTGTGTGTGTGTGTGTGTGTGTGTATTTGGTGTATGTGTGTATGTATGATTGTGATGTGTGTGTATGAGTGTGATGAGTGTGGTGTGTGTATGATTGTAGTGTGTGTATGAGAGTGTGGTGTGTGAGTGTGTGGTGTGTGTGTATGTATTTGGTGTATGTGTGTATGTATGATTGTGGTGTGTATGTATGAGTGTGGTGTGTGTATGATTGTAGTGTGTGTATGAGAGTGTGGTGTGTGTGTGTGTGTGTGTGTGTGTGTGTGTGTGTGTGGTGTATGTTTGTGTGAGTGTGGGGACACACATGCCATAGAACACATATAGAGGACCAAGTAGAGTCTCCAGCATAGTCCTTGCCTTCCCCTTTGTTTGAGGTACCAAGCTGCACACACCAAGTAGCTGGCCTCTGGGCTTCCAGGCATCCCCCTGTCTCTGCACCCCCATCTCACCATAGGATGGCTGGGATAACCAAGGCACACTACCGCACCCAGTTTTATCTGGGCCGTGGGGATCTAAGTTCAGATGCCATGCTTGTCAGCAAGCACCTCACGCATCAAGACGTCCCCCAGCCCTCCTCACGTACCCCAGCCCTCCTCACGCATCAAGACGTCCCCCAGCCCACCTCAGGCATGCAAGCATTTAAAGACATCTTAACAGGCATGGTGGCATATTCTTGTAATCCATTAGGAGTCCCGAGAACGAGAAGAACAGAGGACCCTTGCAGGAGGGAAGTTTCATGGCCCATCATAATAATGCCAAGGGAGAGACTCGGTGACATTTGCTAAGTCACTAAGAGACCCCCAGCTACCCAGCAGACTGCTCATTGCACATGAACAATTGAAACCTTTGGGTTTTTTGTTTGTTTTGTTTTGTTTTTTCAAGACAGGGTTTCTCTGTAGCTTTGCGCCTTTCCTGGAACTCACTCTGTAGACCAGGCTGGCCTCGAACTCACAGAGATCCACCTGGCTCTGCCTCCTGCGTGCTGGGATTAAAGGCATGCGCCGCCGCCGCCGCCGCCGCCGCCACCACCACCACCACCAGGTGAGACCTTTGGTTTTATTGTAGCAACAACCATAACGGCCAGAAATGCTCACACACACTGTGCCAGGCATCAGGCTCCAGCCTCAGTCCTCGCTATCCACTCTACCCTGAAGATGAACAAAATCCATGTTACCTATGAACAAACAGGTTCAGGAAGGTGATGCTCACTGCCCTCACAGGATGAAGAAATTGGGGTCTGAATCCAGATCTGTCTGGTTCTGGCAGGACTACCTTCACACTTCTGGCTCTTCACAGTGCCCGGTTTTCCTCATTCATTCCTGACCACTGTGTGACATAAAGTGCTCGTTTGTATTCTGGCCTCTGTCCTGAGAGTGTGAAGGTACCATGTGCATCCTGTGGAGGGGACTGTACCAGGGTCTGTATGCTACAGCAGACTCCTCAGTATTTGTGCCCGAGTGAACAGATCAAGGATGGACCATGCAGACAGCCAGCTCTGTCATCTGTGTGTGTGTGGCGGGGTCAGGGTGGAGGGTGGGGAGGATGTCTGTATCAGGGTTGGTATTTGTGACTGAGTGAACGGGTCAGGGATGGACCATGCAGACAGCCAGCTCTGTCATCTGGGGGGGGGGGGGGAATGGGGGGTTCTGTATCAGGATTGGTATTTATGACGAGTGAACAGACCAAGGATGGACCATGCAGACAGGCAGCTCTATCATCTGTAGCACCCTGTGATCCATGCTAAGATGTCTCCAGTTGCTGGACTTAGACATTGCCCAAGGGTCTGTGTATTGGAGACTTCATCACCAACCCATGGTGCAGTGGGTATGGACTTTTCCTGATGTGTGGGAGTGTGGGGAAATCCTGGTGAAGAGGATTTAGGAAATGTGTCTACAGAGGACCTATCAGGACCATGTTCCCCTCTCCACTCTTCTGCTGGTCTCCCTTCTGCCCTCCTCTCCTCTTCCCCCTTTCCTCTCCCCTCCCCTCCCTCTTTCTCTCTTCCCTGTCCCCCTTTTCTAGCTTTTTCCCACCTCCCTCTCCTCTCCCCTCCTTCCTCCTTCCTCTTCTCACTGCCCTCCCTGCTCTTCTCTTCCCTCCTCTCTTCTCCCGAACCACTTCTCTCCCCCTCCCCCCTCTTCTCTCCCCCTTCTTCTCTCTCCCCCTCCTCCCACTATGAAGGGACCAGAGCCCCTCCACCAGGCATTGACCCTTGTGGTGATACACAGAGTCCTCACAGGTCTAAACAATGGGTCAAATGACCATAGGCTGAAATCATGAGTCAACTTTCCCCCTAAGTTGATTCGCTTGGGCATTTTGTCACAGTGATGTGAGACAGACTGACACAGCCTTTCTCGGTTATATTGAGTGTAAAATATAATAGCGCTCCAATTAGGCAAATCAGGGACCGTCTGCCCCATCAAGCCCCATATAGGTTCCCCAGTCCTGCTGATGTGGGAGATGTGTGCTGTCCCTAAATCTCAGGAGAGAGCTGGAGTTTGTGGAAGGTGGCTGGAGCTAGCAAGCATGGGGAGGGGTTGGGGGCTGGCACTAGGCCATTAACCCCTCTGGGTACAGTTATATAAAAAATCCATTCTTACAAATACTTTGAGGGTCACATATAAAGCAACAGGAGCCTGCTCTGCCCACCTGACAGTCCACACTAACTGAGCATGTGCAAAGCACCATCGGTCCATGTCATTCCCCCCCTCCTCCCTTTGAGCAGAGCCTTGGGACACAGCAGGAGGCCTGTGCCTCCTTGAGTCCCGAAGCCCATGCAGACAAGTGTCCCGAGATCCTGGAGCCACTTGTGGGACTAAGATGGTAAGGGAGGGGAAGACCTTGGAGGAAGACTGAGGTTAGAGGTGGGCATACAAGACTCTAAACTGCATTGGCAGAGAGCAACTGGGGACCTGGAAGGAAACAAGAGACCAGGTGTGGTTGGCAGTTCCTACTGTGACTTCTGACTCGAGGTCCACTCTGACCACCAGCTCCTCCTCCCAGGGCCTGGCTGGTGTTCATATCAGCCCCACAAACAAGCCAATGGCCCCTTGCTGGTGGCTATGGTGCAGCTTGCTGGTCCACGGCGTGCACATCATTTTTCCCTCCTGGGCTTAGTTTCTGCCATAAACTTAAACCCAGAAAACTGTCAGGAAGAAACACTCCTCAAAGCGTTTCTGGCTTGCAGGAAATGTCTATGGAGGCATGACTACCAAAGTGAGCAGAGTCTAAGGGGCTCTATACTCATGCCCAGCTGTCCCAACTCTCAGACAGATGGCTGCATCCCACATTAAAGATGTGCCAGGATCTCCCTCTGTGCCCAACGACAGATGAAATCTATCCCACACCCTTCCAGAGTTGCATGGGGGGGGGGGGGCTTGCCAGGTTTCCCTTTCTGCCCAGCAGCGTAGATACCCTGGCCACATCTCCATTTTCCAAATCTCAATGGCCGTGTAGAGCAGGCTCACCAGCTGCCAGCCAGGGGGTCACTAAATCGCCACCAAAACCAGCAAACGGATGGTGTGTACCACCAACACGGACTGGAACAGGGACTGAGATCAAACAGTAGATGTGAAAATGTAGGCTGGCATGTATTGATCACCGGGTCACTGAAATATATAACTAAGGTTCCTTTGTCCCTTCCCCCAGGCCCAGTGGACCTCCTTCTGGCTTGTGCTTTTGGCCTTTGGCTTAATTGCAGATATTTAAATGCAGCGTGGGTGTCGCCATCAATCCTCAAAGTAGCACTTTAATGTAGATGTTCGTCCTCTCAGGAACCATGGCACACACAACGTGGGTGTGTTCCACATACAAAGGGAAGCCATCTCTCCCCCACTTCCCCTCTTTTCCGGCTCTCGGGTTCCTTAACCAGGGATCAAATGAATTCTAGGGCCAGGAACTGGCCACAACCCCAACACAGCACCTCTCAGGAGGAGCCAATGGGATGAGTCCCTTCCGGAAGCAACATAGATACAAGTCTGTGCCAGAGAAGGTAGTGAGTATCCCGGGGCCAGAGTCAGAGGCACGCCACAGCCTTCCCGCTCCTGCTCAGGAACTTGTCTGAAACCTTCAGGGACTGACTTCGTGGCTTCTGCTTACTCTAGGAGAGAGTACAGGCAGGTGCCTGAACTGCCCTATAGAGCCTCCTCACACCCTCATTCATCGCCAAGCATCTGACAAAGTCTAGGAGGCAATTGCTGCCCTGCTGCCTGCTAGAAGCATCTCCCGCTGGTCTTTGCTGAGGACTTTCCTTAAAGAGCCCTCCCTATAAAGCCATATTCCCCTGGCACTCCCTCCTCCCCAACTCTTGGGGAAAGACTTCATCAAGCTTACATACACTCAAGCTTTACCTCTCCCAGAAGCAGGGATTCCCAAACCACCCCCACTTTCCACGATTTCCGCTCATTATCCCAGGTCACCCCCAACCCCAAAGGAGCACCACGTAGCTTGAGGCAATATCTCAATTATTTTGTTGTCTCCCCTGTACCTGTCATTACCAGGCCCAGTCAAATCTGCACCCACCCCAAGGACCCACCCCAGTAAAGCCCAGAGTGCTGACTAGGTAGACTCCTTGCAAACCCCACATCCCACAGCTCCAAGGCCTGCAAGGTGCCTTTGAACTTCAGAGTCCCTGCTTGCTCACCTGTGCACCCCTGGAGATCGGACTGCCCCTCCTCCCCAGGGTACAACTCCATGGCCAGCGCCCCCACCCCCACGCGGCTGTTTGTGGGAGTTTTCAATCCTGCGGCACCAGCCACCACAGGGGAGGGATCATTACATTCAGATCAGCTGCGGCGGCAATAGGTCAGGCTTCCAGAAGCCTCCCCCAAACGCTGATTAATGGGCAGGAGCGGCCCTTGCGCATCTCATTGCGCACACGGCTGCAATGAAACCATCTTTGCTTTACAGTTCTGTGCAAGACATAAAAGTGGGAACTATCCCAGCCTTTCGAGGGAGCAGGCTATGAATACGGAAGCAGCCCCGGGTTATTAATCCAGCACCATTAGTCTTAGGGAGTCACCCCAGCACTGACCCCCCGGAAGGAAATTTCTCCAGCTGTCCATTCCTCATTTCAAATTATCCATACAGTCACCATACCTACCACCGGTGAGTTATTTGATATTTGGGCGGGGAGAGTAAACAACATAAAAAGCAGCAGAACTTGGGGTACTATAAATTCTAAGCAAGTTATTTTCAGAGAGAGGAAGGCTGATTCATAGGGTACTCTGCTTCCCAAGACTAATTTGGTTTGCTTTTTTTCCTTTCTTTTATTAATAGGAGGTTAGCACCCTGGAAAGATCACATTTTTGTTCTTGGCTGCACCTGTCAAGAGGATCCCAGGCTCACAGCCCGGCGTTTGAAGGTTTATCCCAGAATGGTTTCCATGGAACAAACCCAGCTCTCACTGCATGCTTCAAAACCCCGGGATGGACAGACGCAGGTGCTTTGGTTCTTAAAGGCCAACATGGTGTGACTAGTACAGACTGCCAGAAATCCCCACACATCACGTTTGCCCTCTCCGTTCCTTGGGAGTGCGTATGAGAACAGAGAAAGCAGCCTCTGGCTTGTATTTTCTTTTTTTATCTGAATGGATGAAGTCTGGCCCTGGGGTTTTTTTTTCATTTGTTTGTTTGGTTTGGTTTTTGGGTTTTGGTTTTTTGGGGTTTTTTTTGTGTGTGTCTGTGTGTTTTGTTTTTTGTTTTGTTTCTGATTTTCATGATACCTCCTTATGTCAGGTATTCAGTATAATACAAAAAAAGCTGTGCATACACTTTTCACTGCATTCTCTCTGCTTGGGACTCCCGGCTCAGCTTCAGTGTTAGGCTCACACCTTTGCGGCGGCCTTCAGATGTACTCCAGCCTGTGCCCTCTTCTCTGTCTCCTCCCTCAGGCACTCTGTTGGGTGTGTGTTGGGCCTTCACATCCCAGCTCTCCACCTTTACCTAGGCTACTGTATGGATGATGCCCATTGGTCTGCTATGTGACTGGCTCGCTCTTTAGCAGAATGTGCAGTCTTTTGTTTATCTCTTCAGTTAGGAGGTTTAGGAAGTCTGGTTTTAATTGAAAATAATGGTTGTTTCGTTTTGTTTTGTGTTCTGAGGCAGGGTTTCACCACATTGCCCTGGCTGGCCTAGAACACTCTATGTAGACCAGGCTGGCTTTGAATTCAAAGAGATCCACATGCCTCTGCCTCCTGAATGCTAGGATCAAAGGTGTGCACCACCACACCTGGCCCCAAATAATGCAATTTTTTAATTTATAAAAGAGCTGGCCAGTTCTTTAAAATGTCCTACCAGCTCTTATTCAGTTCTTATATATTTTCTTTGATTTCACCTCTTCATACTTGGTATACTATCTGTAGTAGTTTGAATGAGAAATGTCCCTTACAGGCTCAGGTATTTGAACACTTGGTTGCCCATAGGTGGCACTGTCTGGGGTTGGTTATGGAACTTTTAAGAGGTGGAGCCTCGTAGAAGAAGTGCATTATGGGAGGTGCGCTTTGAAGGTTTGTAGCCTGACCCCACTTCTTGTTCTATCTCTTTGCTTCCTGTGTGTGGATAAAATGTGATCTTTCTGCTTCCCAACTGCCAGGCAGGCCTCACACTCCTGCTGCTATACCTTCCTACATGATGGCTATGTCCTCACCAATGCCAGACCATCCCCACGTGACGGCTGTGTCCTCACCTCACCATGTCATCCCCACATGACAGCTTTGTCCTCACCTGCTGCCAGACCATCCCCACATGATGGCTGTGTCGTCACCAATGCCAGACCATCCCTACATGATGGCTGTGTCGTCACCAATGCGAGACCATCCCCACATGATGGCTGTGTCGTCACCAATGCGAGACCATCCCCACATGATGCCTGTGTCGTCACCAATGCCAGACCATCCCCACATGATGGCTGTGTCGTCACCTGATGCCAGACCATCCCCACATGACGGCTATGTCGTCACCAATGCGAGACCATCCCTACATGATGGCTGTGTCGTCACCTGATGCCAGACCATCCCTACATGATGGCTGTGTCCTCACCTCACCATGTCATCCCCACATGACGGCTGTGTCTTCTTTGGAATTGTGGGACAACATGAACCCTTCCTTCCCTGAGTTGCTTTTGATTAGGCTGTTTGGTCCCAGCAGGAGAATAACACACATTTGGTCTCAGGTGACTCTGCCATCCCTACTGCTGGAGACACGGATTCTTTCCTGGACGAGCTTGTCTTCCATCTCTTGTGGTAGACTTTCTTGCTTCCTTGGTCACTTTTATCTACGATCCTGGCTACCCTGAGCATCTTCCTGTTTTATGTAAGACTCGAATGTGTCCCACGTCACACATCAGCCCCAGAGGGCAGGCTTACACGTGTACCTTACAAGCCCTTCGAGGTCCCACCTGCTCAGAACCAAGGTTTCCTAGGGTTTCAGCTCAGAATTTCTACCCACATGTGCAGTGTAAGTTCCTTTGGCAGCTACAGCCTGGGGGTGGCAGGGACTTGGGGACACTCCTGTCCCTGAAGAATTCTATTGTGTATTGACAGAGAGGACAGCCCCTTCCTTCTTGGTCTCAGTTTTGTACAAGAAAACCTGTTTCAACTCTTCAAGCCTTTGCTGACATGCCAGGACGTCCATCTGTCCATCTGCCTTGCCTATTTCTAGCACCAGAATTCCCCCGCCCCAGTCTCATCTTTGGAGTCGGCTTTTGATGTTTTGTTCATTATAATCAATCCAACATTTCTCTGGGGTTAGAGGGAGAGGAGAGAGATTCCCACAGCATAGTCACACCTTGATCAGAAGACATGCTGGAGTCAGCCTAGCTCCTGCCTAAGGGAACAAAGCTTCTACCTAACGTACACCAGGAATACACCAAACCCTGGTTGTACTCAGCAAGTCTTCCTTCAAACATCTTGTTATACGGCCAATAAATAGGCTGTCATCATCTAGAGAGAGTCAGAGCTAGGCTTTGGGCCTGCCTCACACTGCTGGGACTTTAGACTCGGCCAAGCACTTTCCCTGGTTATTACAAACACTGTGGTCTAACTAGCCTGGCCTTTGAAACAAAGGGTGTTCATTGACATGCCAGATAAATCAGGGAAGTCCCCAGGATGAAACCCCATTCCTAATGGCCTCACTATGCCAGTAGCCCACACATTACTAGCCACCAGACACCTTGAGGTCACCCACACCCTTTCACTAGCCTCCTTCAATTGCCCGCCAACTGACATAAAAATAGAAGGGATACTGGAGAATTCCTTCTCAGCACTGACATCACAAAGCCAGGTGCACACGAGATCCAGAGCAAGCCAGTTCTTCAGGATGTGTGACCTCAGCTCCAGCACACATTGCTGGTGGCTCCCAACGATGTGTCTACCCCTTGTTATGGTCGGTGCTGGAGACTGTCAGCGCGTGCTTCCATGATCCAAATGTGCAGAACTGTGCAGGTGGCTGGCTGTGTGGCCCTGAACAGGTCACTTCATTTACCCTCTGAGATGACACCTGTTGTCGATGCTGTAGAGAGGGTCTTAAAGTGCCCTGGCCCCAGAATGCCCCACACTGGGTCTTAGCCTCCCTCTGACAAGGAAGCAGAACATGGGATTTCCTGAAAGTTAAATATTTAAAAAATGTTTCTTGTGGCTTTTCTGCTCCAAACACCTGGGGCCAGGGGAGGGGCCAAAAACCAGCCTTACGCAGCAGAAGTGACGCACAGTGAAGCGCCGGCATCTGAGGTGAGCGGTAAGTTGTGACCAGCAGTGGCCCCAATCCTCACTATGGCAGAAGATACATTTCAAGACCCCCGTGGACTTTTGAAGCTGTGGGCAGTGTCGATCCCTCTCAATGCTGTGACATTTTGTTAGACATACCTACCTATGATACAGTTTAATGTGTAACTTAGACACAGGAAGAGATTAACAAGCAAAGCCAAAAACAGATCAGCCATAATCATTGTAGAGAAAGTTACGTGAGTGTAGTCCCAATTACTGTACTGCCCGGGGCCTCCCTTCTTGCGGTACTGTGAGGTGATGCAGTGCCTGCAGAGTGTGATGGAGGAGATGAGGTGATGAGGGGCATCATGTGCCCTGGCTGCCTGAGTCACTGACAATGGGTAACCGAGGATGGGGGCTGCCGCTTGCACACTCCCATGCCACATTCAAACAAGCATATGTTCCCCCCGCCGCCCCTGTTTTCTTCCTCCTGCCTCTGTAATTTCTCCTCCTGCCCCTGCTCATTGACTCAAGGGCAGTTTTCATTTTATTTTTTTTAGTTTATTAGCTTGCGGGCTGGGAAGATTTCAGTGGGTAAAGTGCTTGCTGTACGAACACAAGGACCTGAGTTAGGATGACAGAACCCGCGGGAAAGCCAGGTACAGCTGTGTCTATCCCTGCCCTGGAGCCAGGGACTGCGGATGAAATGATCCCCATAACATCCTGTCAGCCAGCCCCAGCTGAGTCAAGTTGGGGAGCTCCAGGTTCCATGAGACACACTATCTCAAAAAGAAAGAGTGAGGCAGGGGAAGACATCCAACATCAACTTTGCACCCACATGCACATGGACTTGCATGCGCACACACACACATACACCACACATGGGCGCATGCGCGTGCACACACACACACATCAAATGAGAGAAAGGAACAAAAAAAGGAAAAGAATGAAGTAAAAAGAGAAAGCAAGAAACTGGAGGGCATGTGTTTGACAGACCCAGTGCAACTGAGGGGCAGAAATGAAGAATGACACACCCAGGGGGACAGAGAGAGAAACTGAGGCAAAGGTGCAAATCTCAGAGCTGGAGGAGACACCCAGCTCCGGGTGGGGGCAGAGACCCAGGGGTAGCTCAGCTCAGCGGGGAAGCCCAGGCTCCGCTGCATCCAGCTGCCCCCATGTCTCACGGTTGTGTGTCTGACTCAGCATTGTTCACCATGGCCACACTCAGAAACCACCCAAAGAAACACGAGGGTTCCACCCAGCAAGGGAGGATCTCACAACGCCTCTGAGGCTTGTCATTATTGAGTCACTTGTGTGACTCATGTCCTGTCCTCACTCCACACAAAAAAAAATGGTTAGGAGCAGAAAGGGCCCAGGCTCTGGGTGTCCAGGCCTCTGCAGGCTGTAACAGACATGGCCCGAACCCAGAATGGAGAAGAGGCGCTCTGACAGCTGGGGGCTGCACAGAGGAGTCAGTGACATCGCGTGGCTCTGCATGCCTGTAGCTCAGGTCCCTGTTGTGAGGGTCACCTGGCGTCTCCCATGGCTCTTGTCAACCCTAGTCTGTCCCCAGCTCTGGTGTGGGATCATGATGTGGATCAGTCCCAGGCTCATCATGTCCAGTCCTGCCACTGTGACAGGCAGGGAGTATATCATACAGGCACCTCCAGGGGTCCATCTGTTTATCACCCGTCCATGCTCTGCAAAAGTCCTGTGTTAGTCAGCTTTGCTATGGGAGAAACACAGTCAACCTATAAAGATGAAAACGTATTGTGACGGCCGGGGAAAGGGTTCAGTGGGTGAATCAGCACTCGCCACACCAGCGTGTGAGTCCCCTGCACCTACAAAAAGCCAGATGCAGTAGTGAGCACACCTGTAGTTCCAGCGCTCCAAAGGGGAGACAGAGGCTGAGGCAGGGGAGTCCAGCCGACATACAAGGCGGCAAAGAAACTCTGTCTGCAACAAGGTGGGTGAGCAAGGGCGTCACTAAAGGCTGTCCTCCCTGGGACACCAGGGCAAAATGACGTGCACACACATGGACACGAGAGCACACGCACACCCCGAAGATTTTTAAAGAACTTACTTTGGCCTGCCATTTAGGGGGGTTTGGTCTGTGATTGGTCTGAGGAGCACCAGTGCTCATCACGGTCAGAAAGAGAATCGGGAAGGAGGAAAGCACCAGCAGTCCTCAGCCTTGTTCAAGCCGCAGTCCCAAGATCTCCCAGCAGGCTCTGCTTCAGGCTCCCAAGGGCCCAGGTGTGGCGGCACAACCAACAGCCCAAGCACTCAGGAGGAACAAGAATGCAGGGCCATCCTTAGCTACATAGTGAGTTCCAGGCCAGCCTGGGCTACATGAGTCCCAAAAGCACTCAAGGAAGAGACCAATCCTGTAAGACTTGAGCCCTTGAGGAACATTCCAGATCCCTGCTATAGCAACTCCCTCAGCCCTAAATAAGCTACCTCATGCTCCAAGAATAGAATAAATTACTTCAGGACAGAATTGTTCATTTAAAAATTGGTGGGCATTGAGTAACCCTGGACATGAAGGCGCCATCAAAGTCTGAAACACAGGCATGCTGGTCACCACCCTAAGGGGACTGAATGACAAATCATCAGTGTCTGCCACTGCGGGGGGCGGAGCCTAAGGACTTCTGGAATCACAAAACTATACCTAGAAAAGGGGAGAAAGGAACAACTGGTCATATTGCAAAAACCGTTTTCATCAGTGCAGGAAGCCGAGATAGTCGGGGAGCCCCACATGGATGCTCCATCACAGACACAACTCTCCAGGCGCGTTTGGTTTGGAAGTCAAAAGCAAAGGGGACCAAGTGTTCTGGTTTTGTTTTCTGTCTTGATGGAAGTGTGTGCAACACTTCACACTGGCAAACAGACCCTAGCTCAGGTGCCTCCATTTAGTTACCGTTGCTCTAAGAGTCATTCCTCTGCAGAACGTTCCTCATTCCAAAGCTAGCCACTTCTGGGCTGGCAGCAGCCATGCAATCCTGTGTCCCCTCTTCACAGGAGGTACTTGGCGAGTTACACACACAGCCCCACATCCCATCCCTAGTCCAACTGCCATCCTCTGGAGGGCGCTGCTGGCCATGGAGCATATTGTTGTTCTGAGGGAACCTTTTTCTAAATGGCCCCCAGCAAAGGCTCAGGCACAGGGGTGGTTCTAGAAGATTCTCAGAGTCAACTCCTCAACCCACCAGGGCCCTGGGATCGGGGAACACTGGGTTGAAGTTACAAGAAATGGCACATCAATGGCACCAAGGCCACCTTGGTAGAGCACACAGGAATCTGCTCTACCTACCATGGTCCCCTCACCAGAATAGAAGAGCAGGGAGCCAGTGTAGGAAGAAACCCTCTATATCCAGGGATCATCACTGATCTTTACTGGCTGGGGTATTTCAGGCACAATGTGGCCTTCCCAGGACCCACATCAGAGTCCCAGGCAGCTCCTGCTCCTAGGCTGACATCACTGAATCAGGAAACCAGGTCAAGCCTTGGCTATTCCAGGCTGGGAGCTCGAACAGCTATGAAGGAAATTATGTTAATTATGTTAACTGAGATGACAACAACAACAAAAAAGACCCAGTTTAATTGTGAACTTGGGATTCTTCACTGGGCTTGGGGTCTGGACTGAAGAAAATGGAGAAAGTGGGCTGAGCACCGAAAAGCATGAATTCCTCACTCACATGCAACATGGCTGGCTCCTCCAAGCTTCTGCTGTTGTAGCTTCCCTGCCATGATGGACTGTAACCAAGACCTGTGAGCCAAAATAAATCATTTCTCCCTTAAGTTGCTTCTGTCAGAGTATTTTACCACAGCAACAGGAAAAGAAACCGAGACGGATGGTCTGACCCCAACACAGGAAGCACACCACAGGGACGACCTCAGCCGCAGGACAGAGATGCTTCCTGATACAGGAAAGACACTCCGCATTCCCGCCAGCCGATCTAGCTGAATCAGTGGTTTGAGTTTGGCAGGACGTGGCAGAGGAAGGGCAGGAAGCCTGTAATACTGCCACAGCATTCTCTAGAATTTATGGAGGATGCCCTGTGTGGCCTCACCACTACCTATGCTCTCTCCAATAAAGATGAAAGCAGGGTGTGTCTTCTCAGGGTGAACCCCGTGGGGACACATTACATCAGAAGCACTGTGAACAGCCTGCGGTCAGCTCAGCCCAGACTGTATCTAGGTCTCCCTCCAGAGTCTCCTCTGCAGCTTCCTGCCAAACCCAACTGAGATCACAAGACAGCCTGCTCAGAAGTCACCTTCTGACCCATCAGTGGCTCAGAAGTCACCTTCTGACCCATCAGTGGCGAGGGAGTCCTGAATTCCTCCAACTCCTGAGTGACTTGGGCAGGTCTCTAGGTGGAGCCCAGAAGGTCAAACTCTCACGTATCTGCAGACTGGACACTGCTGAGGATAGAAAAAGGTACAGGGCCCCCTGTGCAAGTGTCCACCATGAAGGAAGCTGCTGAGATCATCCAGGACAAAGCCTTGGAGACTGGAGCCTGGGGACCAATCCCCAACACTCACAAAAAGGACTTAGATTGTCAATTTCATCCAAATATTTTTGGAGAACCAGCCATGAGCTCCATACTCCCCACCTCTGCTGAGGTGGGTAGGAATGAATTATAATATAAGGAAACAGGCTGCTATCAGATGTAGAAAACAGCTACTTCTGTGCACATAGTCAGTCTAAAAAGGACCACCTACGGGATGCCAACCTGAACCTGGTGACCTCAGGAATGGAGACAGGAGGAAAAGAAAGATATGAAAGCAAGGCAAGGCTGAAGGGAATGTGGGCAGTCTGTTCATTTCCTACAAACACTCAAGGTCTCAAGAGGGACCAGCACACAGTCGGTACCAAACAGATCCTGCCTAAGGAGTACACGGATCATCAGTGGGCAGGCTACGTTATCCATGAGTTAGGTGAAGAGAGAGCTTATTCAAAAGTTGTCTGCACCCGTATGAGTATGTGATCAACATGTCAATATACTCCAGGCACATTTCTCTCTCTCTCTCTCTCTCTCTCTCTCTCTCTCTCTCTCTCTCTCTCTCTCACACACACACACACACACACACACACACACACACACACACCGCACAGTTCACACAGAATTCCTATGGCCTTCTTGTCTAATGGTATGTACCAAATACAAGTAAGAAAAACTAGAAAGGAAAAGCAGCTTAAGCGAGGTCACACAGCTAAAACCAGCAACGCCAAGATCACAGTTCAGAGGGTCCTAGCATCCAGTCTGGAGCCTGTTTCATTCTGACACCATATCTAAGGCTCGAAGAGGTGGAATAACACAGAGTAGGCCTGCTGAGACTTAAAAGACTGAAGCTGTTTCCTTCTGCGCCAGAGTTAGCAGTACCTACTGACAGTAGGGCAGGAGAAAGGGGAACATGAGGCTGGAGAGATAGCTCAGCACTTAAAAGCAAACACTTCTTCGGACCTGAGTTCAGTTCCCAGCTCCCACACCAGGCGGCTTAACTGTTTGCAATTCCCCTCTAGGGGGTCCAGCGCCCTCTTCTGGCCTCCCTGGGCACCTGCACTCACATGCCTGTACCCAAACACAGACATATATATATAATTAAAAATAAATCTTGAAAAAGAAATGGAGGCAGTGTGGGCCCCCTGACACAGCCCTGGGATTGTGTCAAAGTGAGAGGCAGGAAGTCAGGCAGGCTAGCAAGAAGGCAGGAGGAAGTTGTTGCTATCAGGTGACCCAACATGATTACTTCTCTCCCATCTTTCCTGCTAAGGGAATTGGAGGGGCAGAGTGTTTTGGTTTTTTTTTTTTTTTACTTGAGGAATTGAGAATTTCCTTTATTAAAGATCCTCTGAGGACACAGGAGACACCACAGTTCTTCAGAGATCACTGCGTATTCATGTAAGTGTTTCTTTACAGCCACAGGGAAAGAAACTAAGACATGGTTTGACCCCAGCCCAGGAAGCACAGCCTGCCTCCAGTGAATGTGCTCAGGCTGAGGCCCACTCCTCCATCTTCTCCACACTGAGATCCTAACAGACACAGAACTTCAAAAATCATAAAAGCAGACCCTACTCCAGCCCTGGTGATGCATACCTAGCAACTTGAACCATGCATGAAGCAAAAGTCAAGAAGAGGCGAAAAGCATCATGGGAATAGACTGAGTCACGCTTCACATAGCTGAATCAAAGGCTTCAGGCCAAAGGACACCAGCCACCCTCCATGGGACGCTCTAGCAAAGCCCAGACCAAGAAGGATGAGGAACACTTTGAGTGTCCAGCTGGAGCAGAAATTGGCCACAGGTGTGATATGCACTGCATGGGTGTTCCCAGTGTGTGCACTGGCATAGGTGTTCCCAGTGTGTGCTGCTTATTGGCTGTAGGTTAAAACTCATATACCTGCCAAGCCCAGGGGAGCCAATTGTACCATCTTCAAAGAGAAGTGTGGAAAGGTGCACTGGGGGAAAAGCTCAGGAGTGTTTGCCACACAAGCCTGAGGACCAGAGTTCGATCCCCAGCCAGCCAGGGGGTGCACCTGTATCCCAGCACTGGGGAGATGAAAACAGGCAGGTCTCCAGGGCTTGCTATCCAGCCAGCTTAGTCCAGTAGGCAAGCTCCAGGTCAGAGAGAGGCCCTGTCTCAAAAATAAATAAGTAAAGTATGTATGTGGATGCCACCTAAAGAATGACATTCAAAGTTGTTCTCTGGCCTCGGCATGCATATACGCACAGATGACATATACACACATACACATAAATACACACATACACACATATGCATACAGCTATACACATATCTACATACACACATACATGCATGCATATACACATACACAATGCATACAGACATAAATGCACACATACACACAAAATGTCATATATACATACATATGTATACAGACATGCACAAATACACTTGTACATTCACACACAGAGAATATTAAGAAGCATCAGTATTCCATGCACTCAGAAAAACTATTAAGGTGGCTGTGACCCCGGCCCCACCACCCCAGGTGGCAGCTGGTAAGACCCTGAAGGCAGATGACAGTCCTGGGACACAGCAACATCTGGGTGATCCAGGCAAAGGGAAGGAGCTCGCCCAAGGTGCAGGGTGGGGGTCTTGGTTTCGGTTTCTATCGCTGTGATGAACCACTATGACCAAAAGCAAGTTGGGGAGGAGAGGGCTTATTTGACATACACTTCCACATCACTGTTTATCACTGAAGGAAGTCAGGACAGGAATTCAAGCCAGGCAGGAACCTGGAAGCAGGGCTGATGTAGAGGCCATGGAGGGTGCTGCTTACTGGCTTTCTCCTCATGGCTTGCTTAGCCTGCTTTCTTATAGAACCCAGAACCACCGGCCCAGGGATGGCACCCTCCACAAGGGGCTGGGCCCTTCCCCATCAATCACTAATTAAGAAAATGCCCCACAGCTGGATCTTATGGAGGCGTTATCTCAATTGAGGTTCCCTCCCCTCGGATAACTCCAGCTGTGTCGAGTTGACATACACCCAGCCGGGAAAGTGGGTGTGGCAGACCTTGCAATGGTCGCCTCTGGGTGGAAGTGAAGGTGCAAACAGGAAGGCCATCAGGACACCCACCTCAGCTATCCTGCTGCACACAGTGAAACTGTCGTCATGCTGTGAGGATCACATGCATATATGCATACACATCACACACATATGCACAGATGACATATACACACATACACATAAATACACACATGCACCACACATACACACCACACAGCAGAGGAGACCCTTTTGGAAGGTCCTGGGATGGCGGAGGTGCCGGTCCACCCAGCAGGGCCACAGGAATGTAAAGAGCAGAGGCTCACACTCCCTGCATTTGTTCTGGAGGACACACTATCCTGTAATTTTCTAAATTTCTTGACTTGGAATAATAAGATCAGAGACTCCGAGTGGGAAGAAAGTTTACAGATCATTTAGCTTCTGTTGTCTGAGTCAGTTCGCCCTCAGGTATCTGAAAAAAAAAAGTGTTCCTTTTTTTTTTCCTCCAGGAAAAGCACTGAAAGTCTCAGTCACCAAGCAGCTCCCAGGCCCTGTGATGCTCACCTTGGATGCACCAGCCTTGACAGCCCCAAAGCTAAGCGCTGCTCAGTGCAGGTAACCCTTCCACACGTCCATCCGTGGGAGACACAGAGGTCCTTGTGCTCACAGATAAGCATGGAAGGGGGGAGACCAGGAATGAAAAGCACACGAGACTGTCCCTTCAGAGGGAGGGAGGATCCATAACCCGTTAGCTGCCCATAAGCCTGGGAACCGATGTGGTTAATAGCAGGTTACCTTGCACTATCTGTGTGGCCTCGACCACTAGATCCCCCCCCCCCCCCGATCATTACCATGAGTTTGTCGATCTATAGAACACATCTTTATGGAAGGTGTCGCAAGGTCATCTACTCATCTTTTTTGGAAGATGTCACATGGACTTTACAAAGAGTTTTGATGCAGTCATGTCTTAAGCTTCATTGTGTACATGGGATTGAGTTAACTATTTCCAGGAAAACTTTCACCAAATTGTGCTGTGCTTAAATATGCCTAAAGTAGACGACTCGGGGTCAGACTCCCAAAGTTTGAACCAACACCGGCTACTTAGTCATGCCGACCTGAACCACCTTCCTGCCTCCCCAGGATCATGGCTCTGCTGGCTGTGGTGATTGCAATGACTGACGCTCCCATCCACTTGGCCCACTCCTCAGGAGGAGCACGGTAAGCCACCTATGAGAAGGCCACCCCTTCTTCAAACAGCCAGGCCTTTCAGTGAGTGAAGTCCTGCCCAGACTCCCGGGGGAGGGCAGGTCCTCTTACTGTGCTGGGCTGTCTTAGAGTAGAGGCCCCACATCCCTGCCTGGAGCTGGGCAGGGTGTCACTTACAGAAAGCCTGGGGTCCTTGCCACCTCCCGTCCTGCCACAACCCACCTAACAGGGCAAGCTGGTACCGAAAGGAAAACCCAGGCCCCATTCCTTGTGGGCGTTGGGATTCCCAGGAAAAGGGAGCCTGTCGCCAGCTCCTTCACAGTTGACTGCCTCTCCAGCCCCCTCAGGCCTGGGAGCTATTTATAGCCTCACGTCCTAAACACAGACTGTTATTTTTGGTTTTGCATGGCCTGGCCCAAGGCTCAGCTTCAATTCAAATTTCCATATGTGCCACTTTCAGCAGGTACCCGGTCACTGTGCACTGCGCCGCTGGATGTTGGAACTGCCAGAGCTGGACCAGTGCGCAGAACCCAGGCCTTAGCCTTGGGTGCCTTTGTGCACCCCTTGCCTGCTCAGCGCCACCTGCTCAGCGGGCTGGTCACCTGGGTGGAGCGGCGACGGAGCTGGCACCATGCAGGACCCACACGACCAGGCTATTTTAAGAACAGTATTTTAGGAAAAGCATCAAGGCTGGGTTTCAACTATCAAGATCACAGCCAAGCCTCCTTGCCCCTGACTTTGGAGGAAGCGTTCTGCTGCTGTTTGTCCTCTGGGCTTTACAGAAGAGTCTTAAGGAGGCAGAGAGGCAAGACACACGTCCTGCACGTCCTGGAAGCTGAGACCGGCAAAGGTGCATCGGCCCCTAAGCACCCACCACCCACCACCCAGAGCCCGCACAATGTGAAGGGCTCTGCCCACAGCTGGGAATGGGAAGTGGTACCCAAAGACCCACGCCCACCTCCATCCCACATCTCAAGTCCTTGCAGCCAGGAGTGGGTGCCTCTGAGCTGTGCCTCTCTCACCTGTGCCCTGAGGACTCCTGGGCACACACATGAATGAGGCAGAACCCTGAAGCCATCCTACCCTGCAGACAGACCTCCACAGGGGTCAGAGAGCATGTGATGACAGCTGGGTCATTCCACGAGGGGACAGAGTTCCCTCTCCACTGGGCTGTGCCCCTGTGGTAGCTCATCTTTACGTGACAGGATCTAGCATCACCTAAGAGAAAATCTGTTTCAGTCTGTGGTTAGGTTATCTAGATTCAGCTATCTGAGGTGGGGAGACCCACCATGAATATGAACAGTACCCAACCATAGGCTGCCACACTGCACACAACAGAAGACAGCCCACCGGCACCAGCACTCATTGCCGACTGCTTCCTGACGGCACATGCGATGTGACCAGATGCCTCGTGTTCTGGCCACTGAGCCTTTTCCGTGATGGATCTCTGTACTCTCAAGCTTACACCAAAACAAAGCCGTTCTCATTTCAGTTAATTTTGTCAAGGATTTTTCTCACAGCGACAAGTAACTAATGTAATCCCCCCCATGACACACCCAGGCCTGGGGACATGACCTTCACCATGGTCCACACCCTTCTGCCATCTCCACAGCCCCAACAGTTGCCCCACTACCACTCAACACTATTTTCTGCCTTACTTCAAGCCTCCTCTGCAGCGCCACTTGGAGACACAAATCCTTCGCTTTCTCTGAGAACTTCCATATGGTCCCGTTCTCCTCAGTATAAGATACAACCTTTAAGCTCTGACAGGAAAACCAAGCTCATTAAAAAAAAAAACCCTCACCCAACCCCACAGCAGAAAAACAAAACACCCCCAACTCAAACACAGGCGCAGGACCAAAATACACATTTCTCCAAAGATATACAGTGGCCAAGATGCCCATGAAAACCTACCCAATATAATTAGGCAGTCCGACAGCTCAAACCGAAGCCACAGTGAGATCCACTTCATGCTAATTAGGGTGACTATTTTCTAAAATGGGGCACAGAGAATAACAAGTGTTGGCGAGGCTGTGGGGATCAGACTCCTTGTGCACTGCTGGTGGGCATGTCAAATGCTTCAGCCATCGTGGAAAGCGGTCTGGCTGCTCTTTGAATAAACAAATATAGAATTGTTGCGTGTGCCAACAAGTCCACTTCTGGATCTATTCACACAATAGCTTGATGCTGGGACTTGCACAGATATTGAACCAACAGTCTTCAAAGTGGCATGGCCATAATAGCCCAGGGGTGGAAACAGAGTTGTGTGTGCTTATCCACAAATGGACAGAAAAACAAAATGGTGTATGTGCGTGCGTGCATGCGTGCGTGCATGCGTGCGTGCGTGCGTGCGTGTGTTAACGTGGAATGGATGTAATAATGCAAGTGTGAGTGACAATGGATAGGAGCTCCCCAACCTACAACAGGAGTGAGCGGAGCTCCGTGCCACCAGAACAGAAGACATGGAAAGACATCGGGAATGACGTCTGGATGGTGACTCCTGGAAGGACAGAACCTGGCGAGTGTGCAGGACTTTGCCCTTGACTCCTAGTGAGGCAGGAGCCTAAGAAGGTTCACAGCAGCAGAGCGGTCTGGCCTTCGTCCTAGCAGGACGGCTGTGGCAGTCCTGTGGGGATAAGGCTGAAGAAGGCTGAAGGCAGAATCCAGAGCCCAAAAAAGAGGTGGGATCTCGACGGCCAGGTCCACAGAGGTGCAGTGCTAGATGGTGATACCAAGTGGTGAGATGCTGGTGCCCGGAAGTAGAGCCCACGGAGTTAGTGGATGGGACAGAGGCATGTGGACATAACTGGGGCTTTGGGGCTGAGACACCCCAAGAACAAGGTGGCTGTAATGGCTATTCTTGGATGTCAACTTGACTACATCTGGCATTAACTAAAGGCCAAATGGTTGGGCACACCTGTGAAGAATTTTTCTTAATTAAATCATTTGAAGTGAGAAGACCCGCTTCCAATCTGGACCTTTGAGGTGGGAAGACACACCTTCAATCTGGACCTTTGAGGTGGGAGGACACACCTTTAATCTGGACCTTTGAGGTGGGAAGACACACCTTCAATCTGGACCTTTGAGGTGGGAGGACACACCTTTAATCTGGACCTTTGAGGTGGGAAGACACACCTTCAATCTGGACCTTTGAGGTGAGAAAACCCGCTTCCAATCTGGACCTTTGAGGTGGGAAGACCTGCTTCCAATCTGGACCTTTGAGGTGGGAAGACACACCTTCAATCTGGACCTTTGAGGTGGGAAGACACACCTTCAATCTGGACCTTTGAGGTGGGAAGACACACCTTCAATCTGGACCTTTGAGGTGGGAGGACACACCTTTAATCTGGACCTTTGAGGTGGGAAGACACAACTTCAATCTGGACCTTTGAGGTGGGAAGACACACCTTCAATCTGGACCTTTGAGGTGGGAAGACACACCTTCAATCTGGACCTTTGAGGTGGGAAGACACACCTTCAATCTGGACCTTTGAGGTGGGAGGACACACCTTTAATCTGGACCTTTGAGGTGGGAAGACACAACTTCAATCTGGACCTTTGAGGTGGGAAGACACACCTTCAATCTGGACCTTTGAGGTGGGAAGACACAACTTCAATCTGGACCTTTGAGGTGGGAAGACACACCTTCAATCTGGACCTTTGAGGTGGGAGGACACACCTTTAATCTGGACCTTTGAGGTGGGAAGACACACCTTCAATCTGGACCTTTGAGGTGGGAGGACACACCTTCAATCTGGACCTTTGAGGTGGGAGGACACAACTTCAATCTGGACCTTTGAGGTGGGAAGACACACTTCAGGTGGGACGCTACACTTTTAACTGGGCTGCGCCTTCGCTAGTACCCTATCTAAAGGACGCAGAAGGAGGATGAGGAGGACGCTTTCACTCTGCCTGCTCTCCCTCTCCCCTCACTAGCAAGTCCATTCCTTCACTGTCACTAGAGCCTACTCCTTCAGGATTCTGACATCTACTATGACCAGCTGAGACATCCAGACTCAGGGACTGAACAACTACCAGATTCGCTGGTAGACAACCATTGTTGGACTAGTTGAACCACAGCCTGTGAGCCATTCTAATAAATCCCCTTTACATATATAGCACATGTTATATGTGCGTGTATGTGTATGTACATATATGTACATATAATGGGTGTATATGTGTGTACATATACATATGTGTGTGCACACATACACACACATATATAATATATATATTATATATATACATAATATGTATGTGTGTTCTCTAAGTTCTATCTCTAGAGACCCCCGACTAGTACAATGGTGTTAAGGGAGAAGGAACAGAGAGTGTCAGCGTGAGGATGATGGGGCTCAGATCCTGGCTAAGATGGACAAGTACAGTCAGTTTGGAGCTCAGAAGAGGAGCCGAGCTGCAGACACCCAACAGGGAGTCAAACAGAAAGGCTGGGACCCGGCAAGGGAAAGCAAGGACACAGCCATGGCCCTGCGGGACTAGACAAGGGAGAAGGACAGGCAGGGGGACAGAAGAGGAGGCCCAGCCCACAAGGACTGTTCCCAATGTGGGAAGGAGGTGTGGCGGCCAACAGCGGGAAGGCTCGTGGTCAGACAAGGCAAGCACCGCTGGCTGGGACAGGGAAGGAGCCAGGGAG
Organism: Peromyscus eremicus; assembly: GCF_949786415.1. NCBI lineage: Eukaryota > Metazoa > Chordata > Mammalia > Rodentia > Cricetidae > Peromyscus > Peromyscus eremicus. Next base: position 160,350,185 of record NC_081417.1, read on the forward strand.
GGCACAACTCTGAGGAGGGTACTTTAGCAGCATGTGGGATGAACAGTGCTGGAGGGTGCCGCATCCAGAAAGCAGGCCTCCAGACTCACCCCACTTTGCCTGAGCTCGGCTGTACCGAGCAGCCAGGATCTCGGGTGTCACTGCTCTGGGAGCTGAGACTCTCTGGCAACTCCCAAGTTGGGTCCGTCTGGAGAAAGCCAAGAAGTTTTTCTAAAAACAGCCTGCCTGCTTCCCAGTGTCCATTAGCTCAGGTGTTTGGAGAGGTCTGGCTGCAAATCAGAGCTCTAAGGCCCACCAGTATCCCCTGGGTGCCACTTCACACAAGCCCCGGTCATGATCTGTCAAAAAGAGGCATGGATGGAAGGTCCCGGGGTAGGACTTGGCACAGCACAGGTGCCTGGGATATGCTGCCGCCGCCAGCCTTCTTCCTTCCTGACTCATACCTCCATTTCTCACAGCTTTGTGTGGCCAGCCTCTTGGTGACTGCTGTGTCTACACTGGCTGCTGGGCTGTGCCTCTTGGAACAACCTAACAGCCCGAACAGTAGTACAGGGCTACTGCTCCGGCACTCACAGCCCGGTGTGTGGATCCCTCTGCTGACTCCCGTCTGGTTTCCTCAGAAGGCTCTGCACAGACCAGGCTGCTGCGGGTCTTCACCTTACAGTTGGGTCTGTGCGGGTTGGGTTAGTTCTGACTGGGCTGCTTGCGGCTCAAAGCTCTGCATACACTCCCGTGTCCTAGATAAGGCCTGTTAGCCTTCCCTGCTTCTAGCACCTTCTCTGCCTTCTCCACCACTCTATACTCTGAAGACATTGACACCTCCTCCATACTCGGAGCACAGGTTGGTCCCTTGTCACTATTCAATAGGCCTCCAGCTAACTTGTCACCTCCTGAGCACTCTGTTTAAAATAAGCCCCTCCCCAGTCCCCTGTTAATCTTGTTTTTATTTTCTTCATGGTATTTATCATGGTTTATAACTATTTTATTCTTTGTTCCTCCAGGTCCTGAACTACAAATACGCCAGGCTCTAGGTATCCCACCCCATCTCTCCAGTCGTCCAAAATACCAATACCATATGCCGAAAGACCCCAACACCACACCCCATCTCTCCAGAGTCTTCCGAGACTTCATGCCCCAGGGATGGCAGGCTCCATGAGCAGTTTTTCCCAATCTTCCCAACTCATGGTCTATTTCTCACTTGCCTCCCTCACAAAACTCCTACCTCATCCCTTGCTGATCCTAATGCAGCTCGTGTGCTGCCAGGGAGCTCCTGAGAGCCAGCTGGCTCTACAGTCAGGCTGCCAACCTCCTGTGACGTTGCCCAGCCAGCTCGGGGCCCCTTCCATAGTTCCCCTTCTCAAAGGTGACCCTCACACTCTATTCCTCTCCTCCAACCTTACCACTCTTTGTTCCCTACCACATTTCCTCCTTTTCTCCCTCCCTCCTCCTCTCCCTCCTCCCCTCCCTCCTCCCCTCCCTCCTCCCCTCCCTCCTTCCCTCCCCTGCTGTCTCCTTCTGTGGCCTGGTCTCCTACCTTCTCAAGTGTTCTAGGTTCCTTTCTGTTGCTGTGATAAAATTCCCCAACCAAAAGCAACTTAGAGGAGGAGAGAGTTTGACTGGCTTACACTTCCGGGTCAAAGTGCATCATTGCAGGGGAGCTACCGGGAACTCAGGCAGCTAGCGGCATCATGTCCATAGCCAAGAGTAGAGAGGAATGTCTGGATCTATGCTGCCCACTAACTTTTGTTTTGTCCTATATAGTTCAGGGCCTAGCCTAGGGAATGGCACCACTCATAATGGGCTGGGTCTTTCTACATCAGTTAACAATCAAGACAATCTCCCACAGACATCCCAAACCAACCTGGTCTAGCCAATCCCTCATTCAGGCCCTCTTCTTAGGTGATCCCAGACTGCAGCAAGTTGACATTTAAAACTATCTATCACACCTAGCTTCTGTCCTCTCTCGTCAACATACAACCATGGTATGACTTCCCCATTTCCAAGAATTCCTCTCTTGACCCCCGCTCCTCTCCAACCACCTGTCAGTCCCCTTCTACAGTAAGATTCTCTGAGACAAAGCATGAGCTTAGTCAGAACCGAGTGGGCTCCTCACTGCCTGGGGCACAGGCACAGTGTGGCTCACTTGACCCTCAAGCTGTCTGGAGCTCTTGAAGTGTGACACTCACCCCCTTTAAGAGGCTGCAGCTGAGAACCTCCAGGCACCCTGGCGCATAGCACCGCGGTGGAACTGCTGGCCGCACAGATGGTACAGACGCAGGAGGGCAAAACAGCCAGGTGGTTGGAGGTGTTCCTGCAGCCCAGGGTCCACACGGGGCCACAGAGCGAGACCCGGTCCCAGAGCCAAAGCCCTGAAAGCGCTCAAAGCCAGGGGTCCTGCCTGCCCATCTGCAATGTGTGGCCTGGGGAGGGGCCGTTCTCACTGTTTCCTCTCTGGAGTCCCAATAGCATCGTAGTCCTAGCCAGTTGGTGCTGGGAAAGACACCCGGCTCCTCTCCACCACCTTGTCATTCCCCTTTACAGTAAGCTTCTCTGAGGCAAAGCATGAATCCAGGCTCCCAGAAGCCCCCTAGACCCTCACTCTGGAACTCAGGAATTCCTAGTGTAAGTCTGTGTTGTTCTGAGGAACAAACTGAGCCCAGAGAGGGAAGGGTTCACCAAGGCCCTCCATCGCCTCTCTGAGAACAGGGGCTAAGGGGTACAACTGGCATCAGGTTCCCCAAGTGCCACTGTCCCAGCACCATCCAACCAGGAGGGCCAGAGGGGCACCAGAGCCTCCCAAAGCCCTGGCCAAGACTCCTGGCATTTCCTCCCCAGCAAGAGTGCACAAGAGGCTGGGGAATTGTGGCGCATGCCTTTAATTCCAGCACTCAAGGGGCAGAGGCAGGCAGATCTCTGTAAGTCCAGCCTGGTCTACAGAGCGAGTAGCAGAACATCTGGGGCTGTTACACAGAGAAACCCTGTCTCAAAAAACAAAAACAAAAAAAAAAGTGTGTGCACAAGAGGCCTGAAAAAGGCTGCTTATTTCCCTCCATTTCTTCTCCAGCACCCAATCACAACTATTATCCAAAGGCCACTTAAAGCATAAAATGAGGTCGGACATTTCATTCACTAAATATCTCGGCTAGCTGGGGATTCTTCCAGAAGTAAGCATAAAGTTCACTCTTTCTGTACTTAATTATAGGAAACAATCGTCTCAAATGGATATTTTACTGTTTGTGTTTATTGGCAATCTAGTCGCTTTCAGAGGCATTCATAAAGGGTCCTAAGGCCTTCTAAAAGCTGAATTATCAAGATGAAGTCATTAACTTGTAAAAGCATCTTCCAGTCTCATAGGTCACCTGATAGGGTCCAGCTTAAAACTGCTACCTACACAGGTCCCAAAGGATGCCATCCCCCCTTGGCATACTCAGCCACCCCCCAGACCTTCATCTGAGGCAGGTGGATCCCCTTGCAGGCCACACAAAGCACATACCCAGCCTGCTGGTTTCTCATACCTGATGTCTGCCTAATGTCAATTTAAAAGCCACAAGCAGGCCATAGAAACATTTCTTTACTGTGTTTTTTGCCCTTTTTTGACTATACCCTGTCAGACCAAGGCCTGTGCACACAGAGTTGACAGCTCAATTCTGGGGTCTTGCTTCCTCTGCTTCCGTGAGATTCCTCTGCAGTATCCACCCACGCTTGTGTTCCCTGTGCGGCTCTAGTAGAATCTCATCTGACTACATCAGAGACCCAGATAGAAGCGAAAGTCTCCCCTCTCCCTTATCCCCACAGAGTGCCCACTGGCCACTCAGCCAGTCCCTCCAAAGCAACTGCCACCGAGAGAAATACACAGACCAAGCTGGGAGGAGGCCATGTCTTCCTGGTTGGATCGCCTCCTCTTCCTTTCAGGGCAGGGTTTTCTGTGCTAATCATAGGGTGTATCTTCCTCGGGTCTTGCTAAAGCTAGGTTCATACAGGTCAGTCCAACCACTGGTGAGCATGATTAAGGGCCAAGACCCCAGGACAGGGCAGCAAGCATATGAGCCCCTGACTGAGTGTGTGTTGGGGGCGTGTTATCACCTGGAAGGAGGCAGTGGGATGTGTCATGAGAGGCAGGAGCAGGGTACCATGGACCCAGCTCTGAAGAGAGCAGGCAGAGGTGAGCCAGCTCTCCAGAGCAAGCTAAGGGAGATACCACATCACCTGAAAGACGAGCAAGCTGGGGGAGTGTGGAGAGCAGAAGGCAGGAGAAAGTCTGAGACCAGGCCAAGGGATCACGAAAGCACTTGAAGGAGTCTGAACTGCTTCTTGTGAGTCTTGGGAATCCCCTGAGAGGGAGGTCCTGAAGCTGGGGGAGGCCTCTGAGGATGTTCTGTCATTCCCTGGAAACTCATTAAGGCTAGTTCCATTCTCAGGGACTTGTGTCTCTAGCAAGAGTCCTTGTTTTCCAACTACTTAATTTTCTCATCTTTCTCTTAGGCCTCACTATCCCTTAAAGGAAGATTCCAAGAAACGCTCATGGTCTGAACCACTGTTGTCAATGTAGACCCTCTGGCCATTCCCCACCCTAAACACACACACACACATAGAGTCCTACGTGGCCAGCCCCTGTGGGGTATACCAACAGGGCCCCTCTTTTCAGGGTTGGCCTCTTTCATTCCAAATAACACACACACACACACACACACACACACACACACACACACACACACACACACACACTGTAGCCCATAGATCCTTCACTCTTGCCCTCAGCACCAGCTCCAGCCCTAACAGTGCTCTTCAAATCACTTGTGAGCATCACTATTAAGGTTCTGTTTTTATTCTCTACCTACACTGGATGGCCTCACTGAGAACGTGCAGTTTATTATAGGATACCACAAATCCTTCCTGGAAGGGGAGAGAAAGTAAAAATCAAGTAAATAAATAAGTTACCAAGGAAGAAGAAAAAGCAATCCACCAAGTAGCCACCTTGATGGTTTGGTTTCCCGGAAGAGCAAAGGAGAAATCCCAGGTTGTGAATGGGGTGGAGACAAAGAAAGGCTTATGGCTCCTTGAGCTGAGGGACAGTCCCCTTCCCTCAAAGGCTGGGCTTGGGGACACAGGACGGGTGACAAGAGAGCACTCAGGGAGACAGTTGCTTCTACCCCAGCTGCCATCTCAGACAGGCCTCGGGGCTTGGAGGCTCTTCTCTGCTCCAACATCTTCCTCATAATTAATAAGCTGAGTCTCTGCACCTGGGCCTCAGGTGGTTCTGAAGTAAGAACAGGGCTGGATTTGTTCTGTTTTGTTTTTCATCAGATAAACAATAAGAGGAATAAAGCCAACACCCGCCTTCAATTGCATTTCTAGGATGAAAGCCACAATCCAGTAAAATCCTGCTTTCTTCTCTTCTTTCTCCTTTTTTGTACTTTTTACATAACCTGCAATACGCATCTATTAGTTTATAATGGAAAAAAATAAACCGCAGTCTTAGAAATATCTTATCCAACCAGCTCTTTTTATCCAGGATTTTAAGGACAACCCATTGCCCAAGGCACGGCTAAAATTAAACCTGGAAGTTTCTCAAACCCAAACGCCACAGCAGGTCTGTGAAGCAATTCCCAATTCTCCTTCAAGCCAGGTAACCAGCTCCTACCCTCCTCTTCGCAACGTTCGAGACTCAGACTCACTGCAGCTTCCTGGGTCTCAAAGTTGATCCTCACCCCGAGCCAGCGCACTCCAGCAGTGGCTCCTCTCAGAGCTCCAGCCCTCCAGACTATGCCCCCGGGCTTCTAGAAATGTCTGTGTGTGTGGAACCCATAAGGTGGGTGAACTTACAGGAGTCTGTGTATATACAGGAAGGTAGAACTTTCATGCAAAACATGAAAGTTCTTCCCTTCTTCCATTTGGAGGTCCCCGCCTGCAGAAAGCCTCCCATGGCCCTCCTAGCCTGGCTGGTAGCCTGCCTGTGTATGGTCTCCCCCAAACCCTGTACTTCTAGTGTGCTGCTTTCTTTGTTTACATAGTAACCAGACTTCTCTCTCATACCAAGCAAATAAACTCAGGAGAGCATTGAGGAGTCAACCTTGCTCACCCGTAATCCTCAGGCCCTGGCTCAGAGGCCCCTCATATTCAAGAAACGGTCACTGAAGAAATAGAAAGTGAGGAGGAAGAGGAACGAGAGAGAGAGGGGGTCGGGGACATCTGTGAATTATCTTGTTGGCGGGCTCATGAATGGATGACTGCTCCCTGGTAACTCTTCCTGGACCCCAGAAGGAGGCCCCTTCTCCACTCCACCAGGAACCTTCAAGCAAGTGCTCAGACTGAGTCAGCAAACAGAGCTTCTGTCTAGAATGTAGGCCCAAGTCCAACTTGATGACCCTAAAACCTGACTTCAAGGTCGGCAGGTGAGCGGATGTGGGACATGTCTACCACGGTCCCTTTGGGTGAAGGTGAGCAGATGTGGGACATGTCTACCACGGTCCCTTTGGGTGAAGGTGAGCGGATGTGGGACATGTCTACCATGGTCCCTTTGTGTGAAGGTGAGCGGATGTGGGACATGTCTACCATGGTCCCTTTGTGTGAAGGTGAGCGGATGTGGGACATGTCTACCACGGTCCCTTTGGGTGAAGGTGAGCAGATGTGGGACATGTCTACCACGGTCCCTTTGTGTGAAGGTGAGCGGATGTGGGACATGTCTACCACGGTCCCTTTGGGTGAAGGTGAGCAGATGTGGGACATGTCTACCACGGTCCCTTTGGGTGAAGGGCACATAGGGGCTGCTACTCTCCCTGCAACTTCTCTGCAGCTTCAAAACTTTTCAAACTGAAAAAAAAAATGCATGAAAAATCAAGCAATGGCAAACAGTGGTGTTAGATGTCAGGAGAGGACTTCCGAGGGCAGTGACTGAGATGGGCATATATACACACCTACACACACACACACACACACACACACACACACCTACACACACCTACACACACACCTACACACCTACACACACCTACACACACCTACACACACCTACACACACCTACACACCTACACACACACCTATACACACATATACATATACACCTACACACACATACACACTCATATACACCTACACACACACCTACACACACACCTACACACATACCTACACACACACCTACACACATACCTACACACACACCTACACACACACACCTACACACACCTACACACACACCTACACACACACACCTACACACACATACTCATATACACATACACACACACACACCTACACACACACACACATACTCATATACACACACACACATACTCATACACACACACACACACACACACATACACATACACATACACATACACATACACATACACATACACATACACATATATATGTATAGCCAGAGGGGGCAGGGGAATGGCTTAGCAGTCAGGAGTGCTTGCTGCTCTTTCTTTTTTTTTTTTTTTTTTTTTTAAGATTATTATGTATACATAAGAGGGCGCCAGATCTCATTACAGATGGTTGGGAGCCACCATGTGGTTACTGGGAATTGAACTCAGGACCTCTGGAAGAGCAGTCAGTGCTCTTAACCTCTGAGCCATCTCTCCAGCCCAGCTTGCTGCTCTTACAAAGGACACGAGTTCAGTTCCCAGCACCCATTCCAGGTTACTCAAAACAGCCTGTAACTCCAGCTCCAGGGCTTCCAAGGCCCTCTTGTTTCCATAAGCACCCACACTCACACGCATGTACCATCCTCCCACACACACACACACATATTATTTATAATGATAAAAAATTATATTTTTATCATTAAAAATAATAACATAAAGGACATCAAGAGATGGTACCTCTAATGCCCAGCCCAGCCCTGAATCAAATGTCTGTGCTCTTTTACTGATTGGCACATTTGCATTTGACATGAGGTTTTATATGTATGCCTCATTTCACAATAAACAGACTAAGATTTCATGAGTAACATAGTTCTGAAGGCTCTGTGAGAATATTCAGGCAACAAGAAAGACCACCTCAGTTGACTGGGCAAGTGCCCAGGGAGCATTCCAGAAACCATTCATGCACCCACCTCTCCTTCCTGGCTGCCGTTCTCCAGCTGAGGCCCCAATTGCCTCACACACAAATTCAAGTGCAATTGATAGCAAGCCCCTACTTTTGAAAAAATATCATTAAAAATAAAAAACTAGATTGGGTCCCTTTGCTCTTTAGCAATTATTCTCTCTTCAAATAGACAATTTTTCACCATTAAACGGATGGGGGAATTTTCATTTGTAAGATGATCCATCTAGAAAATAATGTTGTGTCCACCATAATTCCCATTTCCTAGGCATGCTGGGCAATTTTTTATTTCTAGGAAAGCTGGGAGGTTGTTTTCTGTAGCTGGATGATTTCTCGTGCTCAAATCACTTCCAAACAGCTTATACTATGAAGCGGAATTATACTTCTGAGAGACGCACCACATAGCCTGTCCCCTTTGGGGAGCTAATTTTCAAAATAAAAATAATGGTGATGAATAATCTCTTGTTCGATGTGTGGTAACAGACTCACCTCACCTCTCATGCTGCCCGTCAGCTCCTAGGGAGCAATGCTGATACATCTGGAGGTCTAGAAGCTTCTTTTGTTGGCTACTTTGACCCAGAACATGGCTTTGACCTTGCTGGTATATGAAAGTCACTATTCTTGTATGCATGCCAGTGCATGGAGAGGCTGTTTGCATGTCCTGCACACATGTGTGTATGGAGGCCAGGAACATTCTTAGCACTGCTGTATTAGTTATTCTGTTGTTGTGACAAAACACACGGAAAAGTTTACTTGAGCCTATGGCTTCAGGGGTAGAGTCCATCATGACACGTTTTGAACCATAGGCACAAAGCAAGCAAAGCAACTAGAAATGGTGTGAGTCTTTTAACTCAAAGCCCACCTCCAGCCTCCGGTGGCATATCTCCTCCTCCAAGGCCTCACCTCCCCAAACAGCACCACCAAGTGGGACCAGGTATTAAAACATATGAGCCTATGGGGGACATTCCCATTCAAAGCACCACAGCCCCCGCCTGATAGTTGGTTTGGGTTTTTATTGTTGTTGAGACGTGTTCTCTCGTTTTCCTGGACTCGTCCACTGGGCTAGACTAGCTGGCCAGCAAGCCTCAAGGATCCAGCCACCTGTCTCTGTCTAAACAGCAATGCTGGGGACCACAAGCACTATGCTACTGTGCCGGAATTTTTTAAACCCGAGTTTTAGGGCTCAAACTAAGGTCATCATGATTGCAACCACACATCAAACACTTTACCAACTATACCATCTCCCAGCCTAAAAGTCACTACTGTTTCAAAAGAAAACAAAACAAAAAAAAAATGTACCTTCCAGGCTGGTGGGATGGCTCAGTGAGAAGGTTTTGTTGCCAAGCTTGACAACTTGAGCTCAACCCCTAAGACACACACACAATAAGTAAACAAATAGCAAAGAACCTCTGTGGCCTTCCGTGGTCACCACACTACATGTCCCCATTCATTCAGTTTCACGGTCCCTGACCATAATGAAGTCCAGAAACTCCTCTGTTGCTGTGATTGGGTTGTGGTCTCTGTAGGGGCAGAGCCTAAGGAGACGTCTATAGGCTCGTGCTGGGACCATGACCTCAGAAGAGGTTAAAGATGGCTCCTCCCACTGCTCTGGCTTCCTGTCAGGTAGGTGTTCTCTCCCTCTTGTGCTCATTCTAAGCATTGGTATGCCGTCTGCCTGAGGTCCTCGTCAGAGCTGAGCAGACACCAGTACTGTCCGTTCAGAACTACAGCTAAATAAACCTCTGCAGGGCTGGGGAGATGGCCCAGTGGTTAGAGCGCTTGCCACACAAGTGTGAAGACCAGATTTCAGGTCTCCAGAACCTACCTAAAGGGCAGGTGGGCGTGGCAACCTCCTGTAAGTTCCAGTGTTTGGAGAGTGGAAACAGGAAGATCCCTGGGGCAAGGTGACTCTCCAGACAAGCTGTGTCTGCAAGCTTTG